>NW_019734317.1:989709-996743 GCF_002891405.2 Cryptotermes secundus
AGCTCTTTCTAAGGGACCCAACAGAATAGGTGTTTTCCTTCACCTGAGGACGGAAACAGATCCAGTTTCCGAAACGTCGTGTTTTTATTAGTTATCTTAAAAACCAGGACGATGGATAAAGTCCGAAAACCCAATATCTCAAAGTATATTAAATTTGAAATATAAAATTGTGAAATTAGTTCATAAAATTTAATATGAAATCATACCACAAATTAACATAGCAAGTATAATGTATTTCTCTTCTATAGTTTCGTTCCCCTTAATGTCTCTCTTTAACGTCCCATGAAGGAATTAAACTTCGAGGAGTTTGAAATTTATTCGGGAATAAATTGAAGTCAGAAGACAACATTTTACAAGAAAGTGATCAGAAAATTATTTTTTCTTGATCATCTTCATCATGAGTAATCTGTCAGACTACAGGTCCACAGTCTCTTCTAAACAATTCCTCCAATTAATGCGATTTAGAGCTTTCTCCTTCAAATGACAGTATCCTCTTCTGTCCCCAAGGTCATCCAGCATCTTCTTACGTCTTCTTCCTTGTCTTCTTGTCACTTCTATCCGCCCCTATTCTTGATACCCTTTAGATTTAATATCTTCCACGTTCTTGGATTGGAAACATCGAACATATCCTATACGTACGTTTGAGCAAGTTTCCACTCATGTACACTCAAATGCCATTTTTTGTTCGAAATTGTGTACAACCTCGTTTTTCTACAATAATCGCAGTTTTTTTGGAGCGTCATTCCATATGAAGCCATCCAGGTAGGTCGCTCGACCATTTAAAAAAAATGCATATTTTGTACATTTATTTCTTCATATTGTTATACTTCATTTTTCATTTCATAATTTAAAAAAAAATTCAATCCCCCTCGTTTCTCCCGGTACAGCCGTTTTTATAAGGCGAAAAACGCGTTTTCGGCTGAAATGGAGGTTTGCGTTATCTTCTGTATCTCGATAACTGTTGAAGCTAGAAACTCCAATGGAAACCCAATTTATTTCTCATGATATGGACTACAATTCATATCATTATAAGATTTCACTCAAGTTAATTCCTCTAGGTTTTATTAAGCTGGAAACTTACCTATCGATTTTGGAAAGAAAGCTACTTTGACCTTCAAGAACCAGTGGGAAGGGGAAGGTATCAGATCTATGGGTTCTACCCTTTGTTGTTGTCTACATGGGGTATATAATCACTTAGTTTTGAACCCCGTATCTATTTTCCAGAATTTTCCAGGAGCTTCCATACTTTACTCTGGGTCCAAAATCGGCCATATTTAACATCTCATATCTCCGGTGAGGAAGCTCCGAAAATTATGAAATTCAAAGCAATTATGCTCTATTCTAGATTAACTTGGATTTAAAAATACAACTTTTATATTCTACTAATAGCGAAGTTGTGGGCACTTTGAATTGACTTGAGTAAAACTTGTAATAACATACGTAAATTGTAATCCATATCATGAGGAACAAATTGGTTTATTATTGGAGTCTCTAGCTTCTATAGTTATCAAGATATAGAAGATAACATAAACCTCCATTTGAGCCGAAATCACGTTTTTTTTTCGCATTATAAAAACGGCTGTACCGGGAGAACCGAGCGGATTAAATATTTTTGAAGTATGAATTTATGTAGAAGTAAGTGTACAAAACATAAATTCTTTTAAAAATGGTCGAGCGACCTCTCTGGATGAATTCACGTGGAATGACCTTGGAGGATATGAGGCTATACCGTGGTTTCATGTGTCTTAGTTGAGTGCTCGTGAATATGGCAAAAAGAACTTCTGCTTTCACAAAAGATATGGAATTTCTAGACCAGCTGAGCGACTACCAGCTTCTCAAGAATTCTATTTCATGGAGTGAGTTAGCTCGTGAGCTCTAGCACACATTTCGGCCGGAACTCTCTTGTATTCTGCATAGAGAAGCACCATTGGGTTTGCATATGCTCTTCGATCAAAATTTATCAAATGAATGTACGGATATATCCCTCGGTCCATACCCATCTCCAGAACTATGCGAAGGGTATAGATTGAATTACTTGTTGGGTCTGTCTACACTAAGAACCTATTTTAATGTGTATCAGTCAGTTAAAATCTCAATTTCACACGAAGTTCAAATGCGATTTCAGACTATCGAATGGCTCATCGTTAAAAATATTTGTATAGAAATGATAATGCGTCTTTAATAAAACGTGTAAGTAAGTTATATATTTTAATTTCTTTATTTAAAAGGAAATCTAACACTTCCGGTTAATGCTAAGATTGCAGAAGCATATTTCAAAACGTGATTACGCTCAGTGCAACGCATTTTAACACGCAGGCCCAATGTGAGATGAACCGGGCTCTCTGAAATATCACGCTATAGCTCGCTACGCTCATGTCATCAGAAGAGAGAGGGAATAACATTATCTACAAGTCGGACAGGCCATAGTAACAGTGACAATTCAGAGGTTCCGGCTGGAATTAGTGGCAATAATACACGGGCCAGGAGAAGAGAAGTATGCTCATGCCAGCGGTTAGACAGAGAAAGTACATGGCCTAGTTCTTGTTGCCCTTTCTTGCGCGTCACAAAGCTAGTTCCAGCAGCATATCAGTTTTCGTTTGTGGCTAGGCAACTGTAAAGTTTCTTACGCTATATGCATAATTGTAAAGTAGGTAAAGACAAAGCTATCCCTGTCACATCCCGTGGAGGCCCATAGGGTCGTGAGTGGTAGAGGCGCCCATATTTTCTAGATACTCGGCTCTCAGATGAAGGTAAGTTTGTCAGCCTTATGCGCCTGCCGTCCTTTACCCCCAGGAAGATTCCTGGTATTCATTTGTCATAGAGGCTGAGTAGATCCCAGGACCATAGTGCAGCTGGAAGAATTATGTCAATTGAAAAATCCAATGTCCTCATCGGGACTCGAATCCGCAACCTTCCGGTTTGTAGCATAGTGCCTCAACCAACTACCCTACCGAGTGTCATAACTATAAAGTAGCCGTAATGTTATTCCCGTGCTTACTTCTGCACCAGAAGGAGTGGAGGTATTGTTCGGCGAATTCCGAACCTCGACAGGAGAGGTATATTAATGGCCACACTCTGCCCGGTCACTTTACTGCGGGAAGAGAGCCCTCGATACTCGTACGATAGAAAGCGTACACGGAGGTGAAAAGAAATGTCTCTGCCCACGTTGCTAATCGAACCTAGGTTCTCTGGTCGTCCAGGCTGCAGCCTAGTTATTGTGCTAAGCCACACTGTCTCGTGTACAGATGAGTATAAGTAATAAGTTATTATGTGCCTGTTGTGAGAAATGAATTAAATGAACGCACAATGAGGACATCTTGTTAGTACGCTCGTCCATCCACGTGACTCATCTCCGTAAATACTAGAAGAATTTACATTAAATTTAGTATTGTTAATGTGCACTAATATTTGTCAGGCGAATGTAATTTTCTAGTCTGATCTGTCAAATTATAGGACTTGCCTCTGCATTATATGAAGCTCAAATCTAACAACGACTGTTTGCTCAAAAAATGGCTCAACTAACTTAATACGGAACAGTCGTCCTTGAGAAGAATCAGTCAGGCACTCAGCACATTCCCCGCGCTATATGGAACAGAAAAATTAATTGTACTAATATTTGTACTATTGTACGTAATATTCACAAAGCCCGCCATTATACTCTATCTGAGCTACATGAATTCATTCTATATCCTCCTACCCTAGATTCCTAAAATCCATTTAAATAGTGTCCTCTAATCTATGCCTATGTCCCTTCCTCTCAGATTTTCCGACACTACTTCTGTACACACTTCTGCAGTCCTCTGTTCGTACTTCATTCTCGACCTAACTCACACGTAATTTATCATTCCAATAATGATTCATGAAGGGTACAGATTATGAAACTCTGCAGTGTTAAATTTTGTCTAACCGCCTGCTACTTCATCCCTCTCAGTTTTAAATATTTCCTTCGGTACTCTGTCCTCAAACATTCTAAAATTATGTCCTGCTTTTAGAGTGAGAGATAAAGTTACAAACTCACACGAAAATACACTTACAATTACAGTGGATTCCGCCAAGAAACGGTGGCAAACATTCCTCGAATTTAATCTGCTGTTAACTTCTTGGATGCAATTTTGATTTGTTACTCTCATTTCCTTACCTTTACTGAGGATTTTGTGGCCATTGTTATACTACGATTTTATCTTCACTTCTGATGAAACATAAATATATGTTCAGTTACGTTTAGACGAAAGTTTTTACTAGCGACAATAGACTTCACGGTTTTCTATGTGGCATTTATGGTTTCGCCTAATAAATTAACATTATCAGCATAGACCAAAAGCCGGCTTGCCCCATTCAGACTTAAACCCTCCTGATTTTTGTAGCTTCCTAATAATGCAATATAAACGGAAGTGGAAAGCAGTGACAATGAGACGCATGCTTATTTGAAATCATTCTGAAGAGAAAATGCTTCAGACAGGTACTTACATACACGGATTTACTGTGGGATTCATTTAAGATTTATATAATTAATACAATACATAAATATAAATTTGCTTAAGATGTACAACATTCGTTTGCTACATTTTCGATATGAATTACATTTAATGAAACATAAGAAAACTAATATATGCATAATGAATGCGTTGAATGCGAGTGACAATTACGGTCTGATGTAAATTAAATAGGAATACAAGATGAGATAATAAATACGGAATATATGGGTCAGTTACAATATATACATGCGAGTCTTAATTACATGCCTTAAATATAAGTACTGTTTTTTCTGGTTATACAGACCCCTTGGGCCCTTAGTTAATTAGTTATTGGAGAGGGTTGGTTTCCACATGCACCGCGACCAGTTTGATCTATTGTGCTTCCCTCTATGATATTCTACCTGTCTCTATACCCTACCGATACTGGTGCTTACCATCAGTCCCGACCAAGCCAGCGAGTTCGGCCTCTACTGGCTTGGCGGTATCTATAATGCTTCCCCCATCTATCAGAGGCGTTAGAGAATACTGTTGGGCGGCAAATGTCCTTGAATTTGGCTCAGTGATCTCCTTAGGAGATATGAGGTTCTTTTACGTGCCGTAAAGCTACGACACGGGACCCACGGCTTAAAGTCCCTCCCGGAGGACTTGTTCCCTGAATTTTTCCGCCCTTAAAAATTCCACGACCTCCGTCGGGTTTGAACCCGCGTACTACGAGTCATGAGGTGGGAACGTTACCTCTAGACTACGGAGGCCGCTCCTTGGGCCATTGCTTTGATTTTTAGTTTAATAATCGTTTTACAGACGGAAGCACTGCTTGGACGAGCGATCAGCTCATCGTAAGGCCTCTACCTAAACACAGGACAACACAAACACAGAATAAACACATACACATTCAAAATATCCATGCCTTGTGTGGGTTTGGAACCCACGACCACAGTTTCCGAACGAGCGAAGACAGTACATGCCTTAGACCGCTCGGCTACCATGACCGGCACAGATAGGTACTGTGTACTCGTCTTCTAGGAAAGCATAAACCGCTTCGTTACGAGATGTGACACCAGGAATCACGAAGAAAGAGGGTAGCAAGAGTATGGCTGTGCATATCTATGAACAGAAGGGCACCTGGTCACTTACTAATGGTTTACAAAAGATAATGAAGCCATCCTCCATTAATGTTAATGAGCAACTTAGCCCCGTTTCTTGGTCCGTTGAAAAATATCAAGCATGCTGCATATTCTCGTTCCATCCGCTTCAGTGGCATTCTATAGCTCATTATGCGTGTTACGTTGTTGGACGTAAACGACGGCCTTCAGATGGTCCAAGAGATCAGGTGATGGTGGAGACCACTCAACTGGTCAGTATCTTCTTATCCATTGACCTGAGTAATGGCCGTCTAAATACCTCATGACATCGCGAGAAGAAGAGGCAGCAGCCCTGTAACCCTCACGTACTCTGTTTGCCGCGTTGTCCAGTATTTGCAGCAAATATTTAGCTGGAAACTATGCAGGGGACGCCTACTGGTCGAGGCGGTATCTCATAGCCATATAAGAGGAGATCGTCAATTATTTCTGCCCAAACGTTTATTTCAAATTGCTGATGGAATAGTGTCTTTTGAAAGAAATGCCGATTTTCATCAACCCCGTCGTCCTGGATGCGAGTATTCGAAATCCCATTTCGTGTGAAGCATGTTTCATCCATCAGCAACACTCGGCTGGGAAATGTTTGGAGCCACTGTATCCCGCTACAACAGGAATTCGCAGAACGCTTTCCGACGCTCATAATTTGGCGGCGGTTCCGGAGCCGGAACAGATACAGCAGCTGACCATACAACATCATCATCATGGTTCGCTAGAAAATGTGGAGACGATGGGCCAGCCGCCTTATACTAGTACTAGGTGACCGTTCTAGGGCAAGCATATCTTTTCCGACATCGAAGCTCCTGCAACTTCGTGGTCTATCAGAGTTTGCCATACTGGATGAACGCTACTTCATTCTCCTAGACGAGGTTCCGGGAAAATGAATGTCCTGCAATTTGTGTGCCGTGCCGCAGTTGACGATAGCTTTCAACGTCTACATTGTTCACCTTACTTCTCACCTCGTACCTCGTACGAGTCTCTAGACTGAATGATTGCTTTATCTATTATTCTGTGCATCCTCATAATTGCCTTATGCAGTGTTTCCACGTCTCGATAGCGAGGCGGTTAGAATCCTGTATTGACATATGCTAATAAGTGTAGCAGACGATGCTCATACGTAAGATAAGTAATTAAGACTTAACTCTGTATATAACTAGAGTATAGCTTCTAAGTGTAGATCACAGTGGTCGCGCGGTCTAAGGCATGAACTGTCTTCGCTCGCTCGGATGCTGAGATCGTGGGTTCGAATCCCACTCAAGACATGGGTGTCTGTATTATGTGCGTTTATTCTGTTTGTGTACTTCTGTGAGTAGGCAGAGGCCTTGCGACTAGCTGATCTTCCGTCCAAGGAATACTACCGGCTATGTACAGGATCAAGGAACTGAAAAATCGGCCAAGGCCCAAGAAAGGGATGTAGAGCCAC
>NW_019734317.1:996844-997508 GCF_002891405.2 Cryptotermes secundus
TTTCTTTAAATGAGCAATGAATTTTCAGATTGAGAAAAATCTTGAATTGACTATATTTTCTTTGAAACAAATCACAGAAAAACGTTGCGAATATAATAATAAACCTCATATCCTTGTTGCGGTCTATGCGTATTAAATGATCTAAGTGAACAGAACCGAGGTTCTTGCAGCATTAAAATAAATAATATTTCTAAATGCCTAATTCATGTATTACAAACATTTAAGTTAGACACACACTAAGATTGGAGACTGTGTAACAGATAGGACAACCAAAGGTAATTTAGTGCTTAGACAAGGGTAGTATCACCCATAATACAGTGCGTACAATCAAGTGCGCGCCGCGGCTGCAATTTGCCGTGAGTCATACCACCGCAGAACGGATGCAACTCCTCCCCGCGACTGCAGTGCCGTTCCCCGATAGCGTGAGTGTAGTGGTGTCGCTGAGTCTCCGTCCATCAGTTGCTCTACATGCACACATTTATAAGAATACAGTAAAAAGATAACTTACCGTGGTTTATAACAGGTGCTGAAAGTGACCTCCTTCTGCTTGCAAACATGCCGCGCATCTCACAAATAAATTACGCGACACTCTCTGCAGTTCGTCGACGGTAATTGAATGAATTACGCGTGTAATTTCATTTTGAAGACTATCAATGCTGCGGGG
>NW_019734317.1:997970-1083307 GCF_002891405.2 Cryptotermes secundus
GCTAAGCGTCTTAACGATTTTCGAGGACTGATCTGTAATCTTGCCTGAATATCCTTAACCTTTTCTTCAGTCAGCACAGTTCTCTTCGATTGCTTCTTCTTGTCACTCACTGAACCTGTGGCCCGCCACTTTTTCAGAAGCCTGTTTACACACGACTTTGTGGTAACTGGCGAGTCAGGATATTTCTGACGAAACCTACGTGCGAATTTTCTGTAAATGTTTTTCCTTGCAATAGTTTCGACAATAAACACACGCTGTTTAATAGTGAACTTCATTTCCACCGTCTGTCGACAGCTGTAAACATTCCACTCCACTTCCACAGCAAGACAAAGACTGACTGTTTAATGCAACCTCGGGTTCCGATTATGCAACCATCGGCGTAGGAGCACTGCAGTCGCGGGGAGGAGTTGCATCCGTTCTGCGGTGGTATGACTCACGGCAAATTGCAGCCGCGGCGCGCACTTGATTGTACGCACTGTATTTCCTTATTATATCTACAGAATACTACAAATATGATTGAACTAAATAGAGTTTAATAATAATCTGTATGATCGTAGCTACGTAGTGACGTCTCTATTCATATATCAACTAATAATGTCTTAAAATGAATACATTCTGCAGTGAGCTCTTTTTAGTTCAAATGAAACACAACAACTTTAAATTTTCAATCAATAGAAGTAAAGTTACGACATCTGAAGACATAAAAATTACAAAATCAAATATTTTATTGAATCATATGATCGAACAGGTTGGTCTAGCGGTAAGGCGTTAGGACTCTCATCAGCAGCTCTTCCGTTCGAATTTCGATTGGTGCATTGGCTCTCCTTGTTATGGTTTTCGTGGTTGACATCAATCCATTCGGCTAATTCTGGGACAAAACCTCGAGTAGGCCAGGACCGCTTCCTTCCAAATTCTTTCCCAATCAGCAGCATTCATCTAGTATCCTACCATCCGACGCTAAGTAATATCGACGGTAAAAGCATCGTTAAAAATATCTAAAAAACAAAAGAAATAATATGATGACACAAAATAAAACAATTTTAATATCTTTGAATGAGCAGTTTCTTGATGAAGGGAATAGGATATAATAATCAAATATATTGGTTCAGCTTCTGTATACGAAAGGAACAATTACATGAAACCTAAAGAAGAAAATAATAAACAATGACAATATTTTATAAAATTGCATCAATACCCACTTGTCTCTACCGCAATGAGATATGGGGAATGCTAACAGCTGCCAAAAAATATTGCAGATGGCTGAAATGAGATTTTAAGTTGAGTCACAGGCTACGCCCTGTTAAACCGAACAAGTAGAGAAGGTATGAATTAGATACCTACAATATCAGTGAAAGACAGAATACAAATAGAAACAGTCAATTCGAAAGAGTGCTGAAAATGAATGAACTGCTCTATTGTTAGGTGTAAGGGGTTAGCGTGACTAATAATAATGGTTCTGGATTTTATAATTGGGTTTATTGGCACTTATTTACAATTACAGTTGATTATAACAGCTCGCACGTTGAACTCCTTCTGAACGTCTGTCTGACGAACCTCTCTGACGAATCTCTCACTAATCTCGGATTGGTCTCTACTACTGTCGAATTCACGAATGAACTTCCTCTAATAACTGCCATGCGGCGGGGTTAGAAGTCACCTTGTCGAACAATTCCTTTTTTTTTTTTTTTGTATGTTATCACGGGAATGCATTTGTTAACATTCGTTGCCGCGGAAATAAGTGCTCACTTAGTTTTGCCTAGCAAGAATGACTTCCGCTTCTGCTATTATTCCTCCTTTTATGCAGTGTTTACCTAGCCGTTGCCTAGCTAATGGTCATATTCAGTCACAATAGCTTAAAAAATGCCACAGTACAAACGGGGAGGAAAATGGTTAAGACACAAACAAAGATGGCTCCAACCACTGAGGAGGAGTCGCAGGACATTAACCTAATACTTGAAGTTGATGAGGATGATTGATAGATGCAGTCTGGTAAGTAGAATATATAATTTTGTAGCAATAATTTTCGTCTGCAATAATGTAATATGAAAGTAAATGAATTGAGAAAAATTGCAAGGAACTCATCTAACAAATGAAGTTATATTCAACAGAGAGATTGTTACGTTTCCATGATTCATGACAATTCAAACGCAGAGATTGCATCAGAGCGGGACGCTGCAGCATCTCCTCATCTGTGCATCGATCGCAGCCACGAGGCCGCCCCTCTGACCTCTCTCACCCCACGACGCTCTATTGTCATTCCCTTCCCGTACAACCCAAACAAACGAGAGAGAGACAGAGACGTCCAGCCTCCTTCAGAAGTTGGCCGGTACAACAGATACCGCCATGGTCTTGCATAGGAAGAAGAATGTTGGTACCGCAGCTATTCAGCACGCAGCAAAGAACTCTGGACGTATGTAATGGCGTCCTTCCTATTCAGTATCACAAAATCATGCTGATAATTATTTTATTTCTTTTATTCTTCTTCACCTGTGTTTAACCTCATCTTATCCAAAAGTAAAGATGAAAATATAAAACATAATCGTAATTTTAATCTATCCTTTACAGGCTTACGATTGTGAAACTAGATTTCTCAGTATTGAAACTTCTGGTAACAGAATTTGAAGGTTCAAAAGGCTCACTACCAGACACGTCCCTGGTCCACCCACCTCCCATCCTCATAACGTACTTCCCCAAATTCCGCCCTATATATTGAACACCCCTTTTCATTTTCATCTCATTAGATGCTATAACACCTTACTTACTTACTTACTTAATGAGCTGAGCCCTTCTTGAGGAGAAGCAAAATCTGCAGCTACTCAAGAATTTCCCAGCATTTATGGAACCCGAAGGTTCATTACCGTGTTCACAACAACCCTCCACTAGTCCATATCCCGAGCCATATAATTCCAATCATATCCATCCTATCTCTCTAAGATCCATTTTAATGTTGTCCACCCACCTACGCCTTGGTCTTCCCAGTGGTCTCTTTCCTTCTGGCTTTCCCACCAATATCCTATATGCATTCCTCTTCTCCCCCATTCGTGCTACATGCCCTGCCCACCTCATCCTCCTTGACTTGATCATTCTAATTATACTTGGAGAAGAGCATAAGTTATGATGCTCCTCACTGTGCAGTTTTCTCCAACCTCCTGTCACTTCATCCCTCTTCGATCCAAATATTCTCCTCAACAACCTCTTCTCAAACACCCTCAGTCTCTGTTCCTCCCTTAATGCCAGAGACCAAGTTTCACACACATACAGAACTACAGGCAAAATTATAGTTTTGTATGTTCTAATTTTTATGTTTTTGGGCAGCAGACGAGAAGACAAAAGGTTCTGGACCCAATGGTAGCAAGCATTACCCGAGTTCAATCTCCTCTTAATTTCCTCCTGAATCAGGTTTTGATTTGTTATCGTCGTGTCCAAATATCTGAACTGTGCCACATGTTCAAAACATCTGTTTCCTATCTTTATGTCACGATTTTGGTGACGAAACAGCACATAGTTTTCTCTATGTTTACTTCTAGACCAACCACCTTATTTGGGTCAATTATAGTTTGTGTGTTTTTCTTTATGGTATCTATTTTTTTTCCTGTGGCGCTACAGCCCCAATTTGGGCCTAGGTCTACCTCCATGAAACTCTCCGTTTCACTTCGGTTCACTAGATCTTACACATACGGTAGGACTCCTTGGGCGAGTGAGCAGCTTGTCGCAAGGCCTCTACTTGTAAACAAACACAGAAAAACGCACACAAACATCCATGCCCTGAGTGGGATTCGAACCCACGATCTCGGTTTCCGAGCGAGCGAAGACAGTGCATGCCTTAGACCGCTCGGCTACCGTGACCGGCTATGGTATCTATATTATCACCCAGTAGATTCACATCATCGACGTGCAATTAAAAAAGTGGTTTTATAAATATGAACAATTCATGAGGATAGTGCCTCTACATAGACACCTCTATGCAGCTCGATATAAATACTCACGGGATGCTTTCCGGTAGTACGAATGAAGAATCGCATTATATTTTTCATCCCCTGTAGACCATTACTCGGCCAAGTAATATCACGCACACATTTCTTCGTGAATGAGAATGCCTCATATTTGCAACCTAAACGTGGTTTTGTTCACACTCTTACGAGTCTGTAGCCAGAGAGAAATATTACTGTGTTTAAGCAGTAAATCTGCTTGCAATTAGCGTCCACAGCATTGACTATGCTACTCCCCCCGCCCCACATACTGCCGTCAGAGAAGTTGCCGCACCAGCAAGGCGGTGCAGTGCCTCTGTGGTAGGTGAGAAGCTGTCATCAAATCTCAGGTTATTAAAAGTGATAAAAATGAACCATATATTCTTCTGTGTATGAGACACTCAGCATTATTTCTCCTCCTACTTATTTCAACGATAATGAATCTCTTCTCTACAAGGGGAGCAATCGGATGGGTGGGGAATCCGCTTCTACCGTACATCGACAACAGAAGACAGCGCTCTTTTGTGAAGGATTCGAAACGTGTCACTCCAGTGTAATTATTCGGTAAGGCAATGCGAGCCCTATTTTGCAAAGTGACCGACATGGGAAAATACTGTATTTTTCGGAACTTATAATAAGAGCGTGAGGCAAATGTAGTGGATCTAACAGCACAGTTATTTGTTGTTTACCTGGAAATTGCCTTAGGGAAGCAGCAGTGCACATAGACATAGTTATGATGTACAATCCACATGGCCGATCAGGGATTCGTAGAATATGCTGCGGTGAAAATTCCAGAAGTTGATAGAAAAATGCTTCGCTTAGTGGGGGGGTGGAGTCCAACTGGGTCCACTCGGCACGGCGGCCACTGACTGGCCTATTGTAGCTTTCCCCGTGTGATTATGATGATGGAGAATTTGGTGGAATGAAGATTGGCGGGAGAAACCGAAGCACTCGGAGAAAACGTGTCCCAGCGCCACTTTGTCTACCACAAATCCCACTTGACCAGAACCGTGATCGAACCCGGGCCTCCGCGGTGGGAAGCCAGCGACTAACCGCTTGAGCTATGGCGCAGCCTTAGAAAAATGCTTGTTTGACAGCTATGGAGGAACAAATTTATAGTGTAGGATATGGGATTCTCACAGCGATATAGATGTAGAGTTCTGCCTTCTGAGACATAAGATCTAAAAGTTTGTGACGATGGTACATCTCTGGAAGGTACAGAGGTAGGGACTAGCTCTATATATTGGGCCCAACTGAGTAGGTTTTACCTGAGGACGGAGAGAGACTCCAGTCTCCTAAACGCTGTGTTTTGAAAAATAAACAGGACGACTTTTAAATATAGACAAGACGATGGATAATGTCCAAAAACATGATAATTGTAGCTTGAATTATCTGTTGTAGATATTAATATTTCATTATTTCTCACTAAGTTCTTTGTTTCTGACGGGCATGTTTTCATAATTTCTTGCACTCCACTGAAATGTTTAGCAATATCTTTGCAAGGAATGTCTTTATGTTCATATTTAAAATCAGAATCGATCTCAAGGTTTGTTGATGCTTAATTCGTTTTTTTTTTTAATTTCCTTGAAGTCTAAGGAAAACAGATGTCTTCACTTCTTCTAGGAACTAGCTTAGCTGCACCGATCAAGTTTGAAGGCATGTAATTTTCGAATGTAAACAGACCTCTCAGTCGCTGTATAGCATAGATGCAAAACCTCAGTTTGGCCGCTAAAACGACTTCCTTAAGGGTCATGTATTCGAATTCCTCCTAGTGCAGGATATTTATTCATCACTGCACATCTTTCCGTTCATCGCTATCACTTCCCTCAATGTGATTGCTCCACAGTGCGATATATTCGATGAAGAGATTAATTAAACTTGGGAGAGTAAGAAGGATCTTGAGAGTAAGAGCAAGCTTGGAACACAAGTGAAAAGGCCTTCAGATGTGACAGATGAAGCAAAATACATGAAGAATTGCACTTATCTTCACGGAATCTATTTCCTGAAACTTTACTGATGTTGGCGTGAAGAAAGCCACGCAATTTTCTTTATAAATATTCGCAAAATATTATTACAGGGACGGATGGGCTTGACACAGTGCTGACGCATCTGTCTCTCTATCAGAATGAATCTCGACTGGGAACCTGCTACATTGAAGTTTTTCCTTTGTTTTCCGGTCGTTCCGGAAAAATAACTGGAAGAGCACCTCTTCCACTTGCACCCTTTTCGAATCGTCATACCGAGAAGTTTCGTGCAAAGGAGTTACACTAGACTTACGTATATTCGAAAGGAATGTGGTCCGATCCTCGACCAGGTAACCAGCTATTCTGACTCTCAGCATCCAGACGAATTACACGTATAAGATGGTACATTGAAACATGATACGAATCACCTTCCAAATCCTTATCCAGGCAATATTCGTATTCATATTTCCGTCTCATATGATACTATAAAATCTCAGTGTCAATGTTGGTATCAATAAGAAAATAGAAAAACAATCATGGATGACTGGGGTTTCTGGAAATGAATCGATCTAATTGTCATGTATAATTAACTGAAACAATGCCCAAGGTATACACGTAACAACAAACGTAGCTCAGCGAGTCACATAGAAACAAAGACCAAGTGTCTGTCTGCTATGCGTAATGAAGTGTTTTCCCATGTTGTCGCTGATATTTCCGATTAATCCACCATGATATCCGATTTTTTTTCCCCCTTGGCACTACAGCCCCAGTGGGTCTAGGCCTANGGCAGCGAGTCACATACAAACAAAGACCAAGTGTGTGCCTATGCGTTATGAAGTGTTTCCCCATGTTGTCGCTGATATTTCCGATTAATCCACCATGAAATCCGGATTTTTTTTCCCCTTGGCACTACAGCCCCAGTGGACCTAGGCCTACCTCCATCTCCGTTCACTTCGGTTTTTCTAGAGCTTACACGTACGGTAGGACTCCTTGGGCGAGTGATCAGCTCGTCGCAAGGCATCTACCTGTAGACAAACACAGAAAAACGCACACAAACATCCATGCCCTGAGTGGGATTCGAACCCCGAGCTAGCGAAGACAGTGCATGCCTTAGACCGCTCGGCTACCGTGACAGGCGATATCCGAATATAGCCTTGGGAATCGCTAGAGAAAGTAGGAAAAACAAAATTGAGATTTTAGGATGTTCATAAAAATCTCACATCATACTTTTGGATATCCCAAATAACGCACAAGTGGCTTTTATATGTATCGTAGAGAAGTAAGCTTCAGGGAATAAATAAGAGTCACATACAATCTCGTAATGAAGCTCAAAATTATCTTTGTTAATATTTGCTTATGCAATACACATGGGAGAGAGAAGAAATTAAAACAAAATTTTAGTAGAAAATCCTTAAAGGAAGAACACTTAGGGGACATTGACGTGTGTGGAAGGATTTTATCGTTAAGAATGAGGGCGTGGACTGGATTCATGTAGCTCGAGATTAAGACCAGAGGAGGACTCTTGTGAATGTCATAATGAATCTTCGGATTCCGTAAAACTTGCGGATTTTTTTCCTGACCGATTGAACAACTTATTTCAGGTTCTCAAGGTCCCAATTCCGTGGAGTTAGTAGCTGAGAAGCTCATATCTAATATGGCGGCTTTCAATCTATTTATTCCGACTTCCACTCTACGTCAAGATACACGTAATTACCGTGATATGTACACGGGAAAACAAAATTGACGAATAAAAATATTTCTTCTTGTTCTACGGGCATGACATCATTCTTTATAAGGATATTCCAAATACGGCAAGCCTGTATGGGTGAAGAGCATTACAGCAATAGATAAAACCGAGGAGGTTAATCTAGCGGTAACAGTTGAGCGACTCTTAGATTCACAAGGATTCTCCTGCATGATATTGGTTGGAGCAATCTTACACCAAAAGTACAGACTCCGTTAGCAAAGCTGCTACACGCTACAGTCGATTGATTTGGGCTCGATACTGTGTCTATAAATACGACAGACCGGACAGCCTTGTGCAGAAACCATTCAATTCTGCGAAAATCTTATTATTTATTCCTGACTAAGCGATCATTGCTACAACCGAGTGTGAGTGACGTCATCAGCTGGATGCTACATTATTTGTACGGGGGAATTTTCCACCGCCACCAACACTAGCATCATTTCGACTACCCCTCATTCTGTTATATCACCCTCGACCCATTCCACTGCTTTGTCTGTTGCAGTTGTTGAAACGTCTTGTCTTAGGCTTAATGCCTAAGGAGGACAATTTTACCACTCAGTATGAAAATGTTTTACCCAGCAGATGGAGCCACACGTTTCTAAAACACGTGGACAGAATTCTACCAGACTGCGTGGCGTCATACCCTGTAAGACAGTATTCTTCCAGTGTCATATATTTTGTTACAAAAACCCAGAGTTCCTTACCACTGGCTGGGAAATAACTGCCATTTTTCCCAGCCTTCCTAGTACTTAAAATATTGTCTACAAAATGTCAGCTTTCATAGCACTGAGTCTTGTTTGAAAACTTGACAGTATTGGTTGCTTGATGAAGTTGCAGCTTTTACTGGACCCGAAATTTCATCACTGTTCACCAAAGCCAGCCACTCAGCCAGCCCTCTTGCATCCAGTTTCCATAAACCACATTTTAAGAATAACTTCCAATCTGCATCCAAGGTTCCCAAATCATATCTTTCTCTGAGACTTTAAAACGAAAATAAGTATGCATTTATAATTTTATCCATGTATGCTACATAATCTTGCCCATCTCATTCTTCTCGTTTTAACAATTCTATGTGAAGAGTAGAGATTATGAAGATCCTAATGGTGTAATTCTTTCCAGTCCTTCATTATTTCCTCTCTCATAGGTTCAAACACTTTCCATATCACACTTTTGCAAATCCCTCAATTTAAATTCTGCCTTATTCTACCTTACATCGTGTAATAAAAACTGTTAAAATCCAAGACCCTGTGGGACAGTTCATAATATAGCAAAGTCGTCCCTGTACTTAACCCGTATTTTCTTGACCTCAGCACTAGTTGAAGGTGAGTGGTCAGCTTCATGCCCCAGTCACTTCACATTGAATAGGAGGTCGGATGGATGACATAGAGGAGTGAAGATTCTTGACCCTACCCAGACTCATACACTTACTCCTTGTTCATCCGGCTAGTAGCCACTCAATATACGGAATGCACTATCCCAGTTATGTTCATAATATAGAAGCTTATTTTTGTGAGCTGTTAGCTTCATGCAAATCCCTAAGATGTCAGCAATCTGCAACAGGTTATTCTATGTATTCTCAGCCATCCTCTCCATCCACAACATGAGGATGACCAGAGAAAAACATAGAGGGGTCAGTATGAAACCACCTTAACATTGGGACCAGTCATGATACACCGTGCATCAACAATTAGCCCATTAGTAAGCCTGTTCCTTGAATAAACCGAAATAGTTCCCCCCCCCTCCTAATTGAAACCACATGACAGTCACTAGGTTCACCAGGCAAGCTCAGAAGTGACAAGACCAAGTCTTGCAAGGGGCTTGACAATAATAACATCTGCAGAACATTTTCATCATTTCTGACAGCTGCAAGTGGGATTATTAAGTAATCCAAATTTTCATTGTATCCTTTTATATGAAAGTGACCTGTTAAAAGCGCCATAGCTCAAGCGGTTAGTCGCTGGCTTCCCACCGTGGTGGCCCGAGTTGGATCCTGGGTCTGGTCAAGTGGGATTTGTGGTGGACAAAGTGGCGCTGGGGCAGGTTTTCTCCGAGTACTACGGTTTCCCCTGCCAATCTTCATTCCACCAATTCCTCCACAATCACCCTCACCTATCATCTGGGGCTGGTATAATAGGCTAGAAGTGGCCGCAGTACAAGGGACTTAGTCCCTCCTCACTAGCAATAATAAAAAAGAACTGTTAAAATCCCTGTCACAGATTTTAATTGGTTCCTATTTAGTCACATGTCCCAAATTTCATTTATTAAGAGTTCTGAAATAAGGTTTCCATGCTGCTGCCCAGTTGAGACTTCCAGTATTCCAGGTGCTTCTACACCTGACTCTTACAACTCACATGACAGATCCATCAGAGACGACATAGAAACATGATGGTCCTATGAATTTTAGACCCCATGTTTTACCAGTAAGTTGGCAAGTTCATTGTCTGCTACCCCTGTGCCCCAGCACTCTTATCAGTTGTATCTTTATATTCTGTCAATATAGCTTTATTGCAGCTTGGCTGTCAGAATACAATCACATCTATTCATGTACGCATGATTTACTTGGAGGTGGCCCCAATTTAGTAAATAGAATTCATACTACAATTTACAGATGAAACTTAGCAACTGACCTGGTGTCTGCCTCCCCACTTTGTGTCATTTCCTTCAGTTTGTAATTCCATGTGTTGTGCAGCAGAATGTGAACAGTGTGTTCCTGCAAATTTGTACTCAGTCATGTGATCATTCAAAGAATTTCAGGCAGTTTTCAGAAACCATATACATATATCAGAAACAAACTGTCTTATCCAGAAGATGGTATAAAAAGTGGAGATAAGGAACACCTGCAGACTTAGCACAGAAGAGGTTCACCTGCAATGGAACAACCACCAACACCAATGTCTACCTCAACACTTTCCATGAATCTGTTAATCAGATGGATGACTGACAGCAAACACTGAGTTCATTTTGACAAGATGGGGCAATGTGTCATATGTTTACCTCGGACAAACAAAAAAGAAGAAGAAAAAAAAACTGTGACCTGTAGTCCGCAAGCGACCTATACCAACCGAGGGACCTCCGCTTGTCAGTGAAGTTAGTGCCAACTTTAGTGGATTGAGGGTGTCGCGTAGTCAGCGCAATGGATCCCCACAGCTGTTAATCTCGGTTTTCTAGACCGGAGCCACTATTTCCTTAAAATAGCTCCTCAATTATGTTCAAGAGGCTGGGTGGACCCTGTTCCAGACTCACTACTTCTCAGAAAATCTGGTAGTGTCGTGAATCGAACCTGGAGACCTCTGGATCTGTAGCCAGGAACTCCTGACCACTACACCACAGAGGCGGTCATCTAACTGGGACTTAGAAGAAATATAGTTTCTCTGGGGAATGAAAGGACTCTGGTTACCCTTGACTTCAGACATGACTCCTCCAGATTTCTTTCTATGGGGTCTGCTGAAGGGTACAGTGTTTACCCACAAACCCCACACTGCTGACAACCTACAAAGACATTGTCACTGAAACTACTGTAATCCCTCTTGCCATGCTGGCTGCAACATTCATGAAAAAAGGGTCATGTTGGCATGTGCCTTCTGCAATCCAGTTATCCACATGTTTACTAAATATGTATTCACCAGTTTCTGTCTTCAACAGTAAATCAGTGCATGGTTTATATTTATTAATTCCAGGCCTCCTCACAATGAATCACCCTGTAGTTTCTATTCATATACTTCTTCCTGGGATACTGTGGTACACCACCCAAGGCTGACACAAGCCAGTAATGTCTTCCTTCTCACAGCTCTGCTCTCTGCTCCAATATCTATATTTGGTTTGAACCTATCCATATACCAGACAACTCCCTCTCTCCTGTCAGGTTAAAAGTCAACATTCATCATGATCTGGCATGATCACAGTAAATGGTGTGTGAAATGGATACAGCATGATTATTACTTTCCCACTGCCATAAAGAGTTCTTTATTCTGCCTATTCCCCAGAATTCTAGGTTTGTTTAGTTCATTGCAGTTGAAACTGCACATTTCAATAAAGAGCTCCACTTCAGTTCTAACATACAGAAGAGGGAGACTCAGCAGCACTTCAACTGCAGCTGTTGTAGTAGCTCCAGTTATACTTAAGATAGTTATCCTCCATAATTTACTGAATTCAGCTGTTAATCTGAAATTTAACCCTTGCGTGATGAACTAAGGCAGTACCAATTACAAGGTTAATATAGCATTCTTGGTTTCGATTCCCAGTTTACCAAAATATCTTTAATAGCTCAGAACGCTCTGCAGATGGGGATCATAATGTCACAGTAACAGATCTGAGCATAATTTCCTTCCTTACCCAAGTTAATGCACTCACCTATGTACCACACAAAGGCATAAAAGTTTCCAGCCACAGGTGGAAGAACCATGCAGCATCAGCAACATGTTTACTTAACGGAATATATTATGGGCACTAAAAATTGATCTGGGAAATCAGTAAACTGTCACCTGAGACTACAACATTATGTTGGATGTACTTTTAATTTCAAATGGACACATAAAACAATAAGGATTTCAGTATGCATACCAATAAAAAACTTTGAATTATACAAACACACATATAATATCTTGGTAGTGTTAAAAATGTGTGCTGTTTTGAACAAGAATTAATTTATACAAATCACAACATACTGAAACAGCATATACATTTATATTTTGTATCAGTCATTCTATATGCAGACCGTGACACTGAGTCATATGGCAATGTTAGCCTCAGCTTCAACCTTAACCTCAGGAGAAATGCATTCAGAACCACCAGACT
This sequence comes from Cryptotermes secundus, assembly GCF_002891405.2. Taxonomy (NCBI): domain Eukaryota; kingdom Metazoa; phylum Arthropoda; class Insecta; order Blattodea; family Kalotermitidae; genus Cryptotermes; species Cryptotermes secundus. The sequence continues at coordinate 1,010,444 of NW_019734317.1, forward strand.
CATATAGGATGCTGTCTTGATGCTGTATTTTCAACACGTCCCCTTTCCTGTTTCCTTCAACTGTAGTTGCATCTAGTCTGATATTCGTAAAACTGTAATTCCCAAGAACAGTCACTAGATTAATAATCCTGGGAATGTTACAAGAATCATGACTTTCATTCACAATCTCTTTTACGTCTAAATTTGCTACATATGTGAAATCTGATAGAATATTTCCAAATATCTACTTTGTAAGACATCAGTGCAATTATATAACACACATGACATGCAAAGTAAAGTTTTCTCCAGGCTTTGCTATACTTTAACAGCCCTAAACTGGCAGCCGAGTGCCATACAACCTCTGCCATGGTGCCCGTGTCTGTACTGTCAGTTACAAGGAAAAAGGACAAGGGAAAGGTGATGAGTAGAGAAGAAATACTTGGAACGAATAGTAAAGTCCCTTCAGTGCAATCATTTTCATATAAAAGATTCCTTTTATATGTTTTGGTCATTACTGGCCATCAGCAGAAGGCATAGCTAACACTAAAGAAATACTGTACATGTATGACAAGCATAGGTTGTCGGGATTTCTACCATCAGAAATCAAGACTAGACTAAACTATTAACATAATTAAAATTAGCTACATTTGTTAAAAATAATCAGTATCAATTAAAATTAATTGAAAGTCTTGTTGTATAAGTATATGATCATAAAATCAGCCCAATTTTTCTACAAAGAATATCTTGTGTAGTTGGCCATAGGTCTGTCTGTGATTTGTGTGTACATTCTGGTGAAGGGCACAATAGTGTGAGATGTGTACCGCAGTTCACTAGATAGGTAGTTGAAGGTTCAGTACTACTTATATTACCAGTAGCCAGCTCAAGTGGGCAAGAACCCCAGAATTGTCATTTTCAATTTTTAAGTTAGTTATTTAAAAACGTCAATATTGAGACTGTACAGCATCGATGTATTTTTTTAAATCCTAACTTTTTTGTAAATGGAGCTTCCTTTCATTACTGCTTTAGAAACAGAAAACACTGCTGTATGTTTATAAGTGAACACTTGTGACAACACGAGGAACAAGAACATAATGAAACAACGAACTTGCTTTCCTGTAGTCACAAGATAACCTACTCTTCAAAATAAACCAACTGTGGGGCACACTACTAGAGCATCTGCACACTTGCTTGCATCTCTTACGTGTGGATAACAGTCTAGATCAGTTCAAAAACTACCGTCAATTCTTCTCCAGTATTCCTTCTACATTTAGCTTCCAAATGAACATTTAATACCCAAAGAGTTTAATTTCCAGATGTTAATGGGAATATCACAATGTCAAAGATGTATCCCATCTGGTCTCCCACATATGAAACCTAAATCAGAAACTGGACTACCCCATCATAAAATTTTATGAAATACATCAAATCAGGGTTCCTTAAAATTGATTTCTGTATTGAGACCAAGTAGGTCAGTATATATCAATCCTGGTTATATACAAGCATCCACCAAAAGATGGTAGCTAAATATTCAAAGAAGTAAACATTGCTGCACATCTAGAAAAAGGTATAGTGTATTATCATGTATCATGTGTGACTATAGATGGGGTTTGGATTGATGAAGATTTATTGACCACTTACAGAGCGTTAACTACAAATAACGATAACTTTAATATTTTCATATACTTTACAGAATCTAGTGTTCTCAATCTGTTATTAGACATTTCTTGGCAACAGCACCAACAATGGCTATTCGTCTGCTTCCAGCTCAAGTCCTCGCTTCACAGATTCCTGTACAGAACTATCAATTGACTAGGCCCCAAACCTCCCAGTTATAATATCTCAGCAGAGTCCACATAGAAAACACAGATCTCCTATTGTTGTGTGTGTTACCTAGCAACGGTTGCTGTTTACAGAGTCACCGCTTAGCAACAGGCCTAACTGCCAAAATTTACTAATTTCAGTAAAATGAATTTTTCAAAACTTCACAAATGTAAACACTACTTCACTCAATTTGCTACATCATTTACTAACTAAATGTGAAATGTATTAAGCAAAATAATGGTAAATGATGCTTTAGGTTCACACTCCATCATCACTAATACTTTTACAGACATATAATTACAGTATTTCATATACATTAGCTTTTTTACTTGGTTATATTAATTTGATAAAGAAGTGTTTTATCAATAAAATCTTACCTTTCTAACATAATGACCGATCCCACTTGTCGATTGTCCATTTCATTGTTAGGCTGCTGTGAAATCTCGATTCTGATACCATACTCTGAGCAACCCGACACACTACACCTCTTCAGCATAACACTTGCATCCTCACACATCTACAGCACATTAAATTACAATTATCCTAGTGTGTAAGTCAGTCCTTACAAGTGATACTCCTTTCATTGCTGTTTAACATGCTTCTATGGTTACCATGAAATGTATTGGGATACACACACCCCCTCGTTGGTGTCTCCACTTTATCGTGGTGAGGGGGTTTGAGTATGCCAAGGACCCTGAGAGCTATACCAGCGGTAGCGTAGCTACTGGCAGGGCCTCCCTTGCTGGACAGGTCAAAGGGTAGGCATCAGACGAAGAGAGACACCAAAAACCAAAAACTGATGCCGGAAGCAGCATCATCAGCAGCGACTTGAAGCACAGAGCAAATGATGCTCGAGATGGTTCAAGTTCGTATAGCAACAGGCGTGACCAGAGTGGTTTGAACGGCTGTTGTACTGCGATGTGGAAAGCAAATGGAAAAACTACCACATTATCACTTTTCCTGGATAGTCTCTTTCCAAAAACAGAGATACCATGCATGTGAGATGTTTCCTCTGGAGACAAAAGAAACTGGAGGGGTGGATAGAAGTGACCAGAAGACGAGGAAATTTTTATTTGAAGGAGAAAGTTTGTGATCGCATTAAGTGGAGGAACTGTTTTGGAAGAGACTGTGGACCTGTCGTCTGACAGATTACTCATGAATGAATAATATACAGATGATTAAAGCACTCAATACATATGTGTTTACAGATAATCATACAAGCAGCATCTCCAGGAATTCAGAACCTTCTTACTGAAGTGAAGAGAATCAATTTTTGCACATCTAGAACAGTCTTAGCTCCAATTCAAATTACTTTTCTTTAAATCTAACATGAGTAAACTAGCATGACACAATTTTTAAGCCATATTCTTTTACCCATAATATTCTGCATAAAACCTCACCTTCTTGCACCAAAATGACAGTTATTCATTGAAGGACCTGATGTATGTTCTGAATGATTTGAGGTTCTCACAGTAGAGTTTATGAACAGTTTTATCTACTGGGATACAATGCTGTGTGGTCCACTGAAAGTCAACAAACATTTCAATGGAATGTGTCACTTCCATTGTCAGGGCCAAATAATATGCCAAGCAAGAAACTAGCCTGAAGCAGGTAGCAAGCAGAGATGCTGGTTTCTTGCTTGGCTTATTCTTTGGCCCTGAAGATGGAAGCAACAAGTTCCTCCAAAATGTTTGTTGACTTTCAATGGACTACACAGTATTATATTCTAGAAGACAGAACTCTTCATGATGTATGTTATTTTTTAAGAAAAATACAATTTCAGCTTCTTTAAAACAAACTACAATTTTTGAGAATTTCATTGCATTTTATAGCTATCTCACAACAAAATTAAAAATCAAATATGCAGAATTGTCACATTATGCTGCTGACAATGATAACAAGCATTCTCTAATACAGCAGAGAATGTGTTAATTAAGAGAAACAAAATTCTCAAATATTCCTTGTACACAAATGCATCAAAATTGGCCTGTATCTTCTAATTAATAAACTGTTTTCGTTCACAATGAGCAAAATATTATAACACATAAATTCAATATGAATTGCATAATTTTTTGTAGGAAACAGAATATAAAAATTCCAGATCCTATTCAGTTCATATTGTGACTGGGTTGGAGGTTTCCTGAAGTTTCCATAGTTTTCCTACTCTCCAGGCAAAGTCAGAACAGTATCTTCAAATAAGCCATTACTGTCTGCTTCCAAATCCCTACCTATTCAACTGTCTTGCTGATCTTTTCAATTTAATTCAACCATTAAATCTACATTACCTACGTATGCTGCAGAGTGCAATTAAATAACCTAATAATCAATGTAGCAGGAATTAAACCAATTGCTACTTCATCTTATGACATACTCACCTTTATTCCTGTGTTGCAAGATGTGATAGTACAGTCTTCCAAGGACACCTGTGCAGCATGATCAAGCACAAGACCTATCCCAAAATGAACAAATTCACAACTTTGTGCCTCTAAGCGGCCACCTTTCAACACAAGAATTCCAGTACCATTTGTACTGCTGCCCCGGACCTGACAATTCCTCAATCGCACTACTCCATTTCGGACAGACAGTGCAATCTGCACTGAATGGGCATTAATTGTTAGGTTTTCCAGCGTCACATCTGACGACCAATCAAGCAGTACGTTTCCTGCATTATGTGCCACAATTGTTGTGACAGATGGTTCAAGGAATCCTAAGAGCAAAAGGTAAAAAAACATGTGTTTACTACACTCACTTTGTAATGCAGAAATTCACAATGACATAGGGAAGGGGCCTCCCTGAGAAACTAGTCCACCGAAGGTTTTGAATTTCATTTTGAATGTTCTCAGTTTTCTTCTTATGATGTCTTCATAAGGACACCACTTTCATACAAGTATTTTTTGTCATACAAATTTATGAAGTTTGGCATCCAGTTAATCCCCAACGTCAGGATTTCAATGCATAGTTTACTTAAATGTGATACAGTTGCTTTTCAAAATTTTATCAATTACGTGAAGGACGATAAAACTGACGGTAGTAATTATTGTGGGATATCACTGCTATCAACTTCATACAAAATTTGATCTAATATCCTTCTCTTAAGCTCAAGTCCATATGTAAAGAAAATCATTAAGAACCATAAGTATGGGTTTCAAACTAACAGATCAACTACTGATCGGGTGTTTTGCATTCATCAGATATTTCAGAAAAAATGAAAGTACAATGGAACAGTATATCAGCCATTCATACACTTCAAGAAAGCCTATGAATCATTTAGGAGGGAAGCATTGTACAATATTCTCATAACAGTTTCAAGAATGCATGAAACTAGTTAGGCTGATTAAAACGTGTTTAAATGAAACCTTAAAGTAAAATCCTTAGACATAACATTTTTCTGATATTTCCTATCCAAAATTGTCTAAAACAAGGAGATGCTTTATCATCATTGCTTTAGAATATGCCNCTTCGAGAATGCATGAAACTAGTTAGATTGATTAAAAACCTTAAAGTAAAATCCTTACACATAACATTTTTCTGATATTTCCTATCCAAAATGGTCTAAAACAAGGAGATGCTTTATCATCATTGCTTTAGAATATGCCATCAGGAAGATCCAGGAAAACCAGGCGGGACTGAAATTTAATGGGACACATCAGCTGCTGGTCTGTGCTGATAATGTAAATCTAGTGGGAGATAACATAGATACCATAAAGAAATACATAAAGCATTAATTGATGCTAGTAAGGAGGTTGGTCTAGAAGTAAACACAGAGAAAAGTATATGTTGCTGTCTCATAACCATAATGCAGGGCAAAATCATGACATAAAGACAGCTAATGAATGTTTAGAAAACGTGGCACAGTTCAGATATTTTGGAACGATTATAACAAATCAGAACCTGATTCAGGAGAAACTTAAGAGGAGAGTGAATTCACATAATGCCTGCTACCATTCAGTCCAGAACCTTTTGTCTTCTCATCTGCTCTCTAAAAATGTAAAAATCTGAATATACAAAACTACAATTTTGCCCATGGATCTGTATGGGCGTGAAACTTGTCTCACACATTAAGGGAGGAACACAGGTGTTTGAGAACAGGGTGCTGAGGAGAATATCTGGATTGAAGAGGAATGAAGTGAAAGGAAGTTGGAGAAAACTGCATAATAAGGAACTTCATAACTTGTACTCTTCACCAAGTATAATCAGAATGATCAAGTCCAGGAGGATGCAGTGGGCAAGGCATTTAGCATGATTGGGGATAAGAGGAATGAACATAGGATATTGGTAGCAAAGTCAGAAGGAAAGAGATGAGTAGGAAGATCTTGACATAGATGGGTTAGACAATATTAAGATGGATCTTAGAGAAATAGGATTGGGTGGTATGGACTGGATTGATCTGGCCAAGGATAGTACCCCAGTGGAGGGCTCTTGTGAATATGGTAATGAACCTTTGGGTTCAATAAAAACACTGTGGAATTTTTGAGTAGCTTCACAACTGACAGTATCTCAAAAAAGGGCTCAGCTCCATGGGTTAGTTAGTTAGTTGGGGGGGGGGGGAATCTTACAAAATGCAGATCGGTTTTTTCACATTATGATGACAGATGAAAACACTGAGATAAGCATCTGAAATTTCCTATGGTGAAAGAGATTGACACACATTCAAATATTATACAAAATTTTGCATGCTAAAAAATATTAACATGGCAATAATATAAATTTTTGTAGTTATAATTAACAAATTTAAGATGTCTATTCCAAGTGAAATTTTATAATATATACTACTAATTTATAGACATTCCAGGAATTGACACATTTTGATGAACCATACAAAACAGAACACCACAGATACAATGAATGAGAAAACATGTCAAGCTTTATTGTACTAGGTAATGCATCACAATGTGTACATGTGAAGCGATACTGTGATACTGTTGCACATAATGTGTAATGTTCTCCAGGTCAGCAAACAGGAAGAGGTGGGTAAATCCCCACAGTCCGGACTGAACACTGCTACACTTTTTCGTATGGGGTTACTTAAAGGACACTGTGTATGCCAAATGAATTTGACAATTTGCAGCACAGGAACATAGTGGTAACAGTGACATCTACATTGTACATAACTATTAGGCTTATTTTTGACTCTATCCATTGTCTGGTGTATGGAAGACAAAAAACCACTTTCGGAAACTGGATGTCTCCGTCCTCAGGTGGAGGGGGCAGGATAAACCTACTCAGTTGGGCCCATTAGAAAGAGTTAGTCTCAATCACTGAGTTCTGTACAGCATACACCATAGTCAGAATCCTTTCAAGTCTATTCGACATCTACATTGTTGACCACAATGTTGAACGGTGATCTGAGTGCTTGCAGTAACATGTCAATACTGAATGGTACATATTGCCATTCTAACTTTCTTCCAGGCATATAAAAACATGTGCAGCATTGCGATGGACTGATTCACATTTTGAGCTTCAAGCATTGTGCAATCAGTTTTTCCATCTGCACTATTCTGTTCTTGTGTCAATAAATACTGTTACCAAACCCGAGTTCTTTCTCAGCTATCCTGTGTAATGAATTTATAACTCTGGTTAGGTTTTATACTAGGAGGAATTTAAAGGAAGTGGTTATGAATTGTTCCTATAACTTCCTCTCTTCTTCTTGCAAAGTACTCGCAAATATACACACATAAAAGTATAATCAGGCTTGTCTTTAACTGCTCCTTGGAGCTAAAATGCTCACCTCCTGTACCTTACTTCATTGGAAGGATTGGAGGACTATGGGTAATATTTTACAAATAAAAACATGGATTTACAGGCATATGTTTCAGTCAACTCTTGTTTTTAAGTTTGTGGTGTTAGAGAAAAGTGAGTTAAGTAAAAAAAAAAAAAACTGGTGAAAATGCATAAAAGTGCACAACAAAATTCTTAAGCAAAAACTGAGTAACATCACTAAATCACAATACTTCCCATTCAATGACAATGAAATAATTATTTCAGCACATAGCCAAACATGTTTCTTCTTTTCCTGAAAAGTAATATTTAGTGATATAGGCATCTCCTCCATTACATCAAAGACATATTAATAGAAGACTAATGACTTTTGAGATGCATATACACAAATTCGCATAAATGACAAGCATTCATAAATAGTTTTTAATTTCCTGTATAAATTAATTATATGAATAAAGGAGTGTCCCTGTGCTTAAGCAGCATGCCATTTAGACATATCTGGCAAAGCAGCAAGGTCAGCTTCACATTGCAACTACTTAGCCTTGGGTGTCAAAAGGATGGGACACTTAGTTCTTACATAGTCACAAAGAGAAAAATGTCACCGCTCCTGGGACTCAAACCACAGTCAGCCAGATGGCAGCTAGTCACTCGATTGACCAAGATGTCCCAAATTACAATTACATTTGCATTACCCATAATGTTGCCTCCTTCCTCAAGGCCACCAGTACTGCTAACATCATGAAGCCCTGGACACAGTATCACAGTGTCCCCAGCAATAGCTTGATCCAAAGCTTCCTGCAGGAGTGGACATGTCCTAAAAGAATTGCATGTTGATTTGTAAAACAGTAGAGAAGAGGGCACTGTTAGATCTTAACAAAGAACATGCTTCTTTGGGTGTGACAGAGTTCCTAGCTGAATGCAGTCTTTTAATATTTTAATGTATTTCTGAATATAAACTTGATGAGTTCTGATATAGTACACAATCAAATTTCTCTTGTGTTTAAACATACTACATAGACAGCCATACACTCTAAACCTTGGAACTCGACAGAAGAGTAATCAGTTTCGATACCCACTGGATAGGAGATGGGAGGAGGCAGGCCCCATTCTGTGGATGATGACAAAGGGAAAATCCTTGTCATTCACTGTACATTTTTTTATTGCCAGTGGGGTGGGACTAAGTCCCTTGTACTGCGGCCACTTCTGGCCTATTGTACCAGCCCCAGATGATAGGTGAGGGTGATTGTGGAGCAACTGGTGGAATGAAGATTGGCAGGGGAAACCGAAGTACTCAGAGAAAACATGCCATAGTGCCACTTTGTCCACCACAAATCCCACTTGACCAGACCTGGGATTGAACCCGGGCCACTGCGGTGGGAAGCCAGCGACTAACCGCTTGAGCTATGGCGCAGTCATTCACTGTATAACTGGGCATGTTACTGACTGAGCTATCCAATCTCTGACTCAGGATATATTAAAACATAAAATATACTCTTTTTGAAAATATGTTATGTTCAAACAGTTTTAGCCCTCCTAGAGTTGAAAGAGAAAATGATACACAATATATACAGTATACCCCTGATTATGTATGTAATGAAGGCATGTAGGTCTTCATGTAAAGTGGTTGTTAAAATTATATGATCTAAATGGGAACTGAAATGGCTCAACAATATTCTGTAAAATTCTCAAACAACAAATTCCATGAAAACCAAATATTAGGAAAATACCATACACTCAACACCTGCAAGTGCAGTATGGTAACATAAAAATTAGCTACAGTAAATGTATGGATGAACTTCATTTAACAGGCTTCCTACTTACTTGATGTATGCTTCAGGTTGAATAAAGCTTCTGGCTTTTGTCAGTGTATTAATAAATTCATCTATTGTACCACCAAGCCACACAAAACATACTTCCTTTGAGTGCTCTCTTTTTTGTTTCTTTGCTTGTACAACTTCATATTTTTTCTTTACTACAAGATTCCTGGAAACAGAGAGTTCATTTCATTTTGCAAATTATCTGTTATCCTAATTTATACAGAAATTACAAGAAAATTTTGCATGTGTAAATGAGATGTCTTCCCAGCAGACACCCAGCAGACACACTGCTAAATGTGGCCTATGTTCCAGAGTGGGCATTCTTTAGTTGTATTGTTTACTGATTTTAAAATGAAACAACACTGTAATAACATACTAAAGAAATTTAAGTATATAAATCTGGCATTTTACATATAACAAGATATTTAAAGTATTCATTCATTCTTAGAAGTACCTATTCTTTTCTTTGGGTATGGTTGCTTTCCTTGTCAATATCATATGATATAGCAACTAAACTTCAGATTAGCACTCAAATTAGGAATCAATTTAGAAAAATTGGGAATGACAATTTGAATCACATCCAAAAAATTTACTTACATGTCACTCTAACAGGTTACCTTCCAGCACCCCAGCTGGTAATTTAAAAGATCAGCCCACCCTCTTTTAAAAATCATGATAGATTTAAAGAATTCACTGGCCAGCAAAATATTAAAACACTTTATTCATAAACTATGGCACACAGGAATTTAAAATGTTGTAAATACCTCCTGGAGATATTCTAGTAGGCTCAGACAGTGTGCTACTCAGCAGGATGTACGGGAACACCAACGACATTACCACCTAGTTTCACCGATTTCTTATTGCTTATGCCATTTTCACTTTCCAGAAGCAGGGTATGGGACACAATCTTAACCCTTTGCAGCCCTATGTTGAACCGAGTCCACCACTTTAAATTCCACATTACGGTCCAATGTTGGACTCAGTTCGCCACATGTCTTCTGAATGTTAAAGGTGATCTGGAGTCAGTCTGAGGCAACCAATGTCAGTGTCACTTTAGTCTTCTTCTTTGCAGTGGTGTTAACAAACCTTTTGTTATAATACTTCTGTGAATTTTAGAATTGATTTTTCAAAGGGCCTGTGTATACTTTTCTCTGTAGTTATATCCTGATGGAGTCTCCTAGTGGACATGCATTGAACAGCAAAGAGATACATGAACTTGGATTCTTTCAGTTTTTTAGTCAGGATTCAGATATTGATATATTTGACCGTATTCACCCTGATTCCAAAATAAGCAGGCCTGATCTGAGGGACAACTGTAATAATTCTGATGATGGTCAGGTAAGTGCAAATGTATGTGGTGGTGGTTATGATGACAAAGATGATAATGAACAGTGGGCTCTCTGGGACAAAAATAACCATGATTTCTATATGATACCATTTTGGGCCTCATCTGGTTGACAAACCACCTCGAAACAGACAAATGCCTGTTTCTGTACATGAATGTTACATATATGCTATCTTTAAGGGCAAACTTTGCTTTAAAAAATAGCTACTGAAACTGGAAGTACATGTACATGTACAACATGAACTGGCAGTCAGCAAAACTTTGAACTTTGTCTCACCTGGATTACTGTAAAAAAGTGATGTTCATTGTAAATTGTGGAAGAGACAGACAATAATTGGCAATTTTAGAAAATGTAGGCCTTTCACTGTCACTTCATTGACTGGAATTGAACTATGGAATCAAATCATCTTCAGAATCTTCATTAAAAAATCTTCCATGATGCAACAGCCACGCCTTCTCTTCTTACTTGCTATGTTAAGTTTTTCATTTACAACACACTATATGATGTGAACCAGACAGATGTGGGAGTGAGTGTGTTAATACCCATGGATACCATAAGCAATGAACAAAGAATGTAGTACATATATCTTTTTGAGTTCCCTTTTATATCAGTGATAAGAAAAGCAAGCAGAGAAGTACGATACAGAAAAATCATATTTTGTAAATAGATAATATTGATATCCACCAAAAATGCTTTCAAGTGTCTCTTTTGAGCTAAAATTGAGGACAACATTTAATTGTTCATCAGTATTTTCTGAAGTTGAGACAGCTGACTTTGTTCTCACAATTCAGCAATGTGACAAATATATGGACATGCATGGAAGAATATTCAATGATATGGGAAAGAAAGGCAAGGGTCTTCCACCCTAATTGGTATGACCTTCAGCCACATTACCAGAGTGCTGTCCAGACATAATATCAACTGCGTTGGCCTAGACTGAGGAAAATTTCCCTTTCCTTCATCCTGTAACATATGGCTAGGACACTTTTCTTTCTCTTCTTAATTTTCCATCTTCAGAACTTTTTGAAGGCCCCTAGTTCCAACTGATGTGCTGTTAGCCCCAGTCCTCATCTTTGTGTTCCTGCGCCACTAACCATTTTTCCTTACACAGCTTAATTTACAATGATGGTTTACAACAATCTGCAGTAGACTGTATATCTCAACATGATGCATATCTGATTTATTATTTCATTCTTTTTGTGCCTACATGATATCACTAAATAAGTGTTACCTTGTTCTGTTGGAAGACTGTAGTGACAAGTAAATAAAAATTAAGTGATGTTCATGCCCAAATACAGCATGGACAGTGGATATTTCAATATTTTTGGATTATCAGTTGTTTTTAACTATCTGCACTACTACTTCTCCCCTCTATTACAGCAAAAAATCAAGGGTTCATAGTTTATTAAAGTCACACTGTCTTATCTATTTTTGCCAAATAGCTTTCTTTCCTTCAACATATTGTCATGTGTTGGGTGTATAACACGACAAATAACTTCACGCCTTATTTGATATAGCGAATTTATTGCACTTGCTCTCACAATTACTGCCATCTGCAGTATCACAATTACTTCTTCTGCTGCAGTCAATATCATTCACTCCGAAGAGTGCTAGACTGTAACTGGCTGGTTACTCTCTCTCTAGTAACTCACTCACTCGTAACTGGCTCAATCCCCACACACTAATCACTCACTACTGAATAGTGTTCGCTGCTCCTTATTTAGCCTCGGCACGGACAACACAGAAAACAGTTACGTGATAGGTACAGCTGTTGCGTGACGCCGTGTTTACAGGTTGCCTAGCAACACTGTCGAGAGTTGTTTACTGCTGCACAGTAACCGCAGTATCCCTTGGTAACAACACAACCGCTCCTCTGCTATGTCACCGTGGGGGAGGGGGCGCCTACCAAGCGTTGTGTACTGGTGGAAGGAGTGGGGGTATGTGACATCACTCAAGGAAACACAGAGTTCACGTGACCCCCACTTCCCGTTGCACCATCCACGTCACACTATTAAACACTAATTCTATCTACTCTGTCACCAAGTATATCAGTGAAAAACCAAATTAATGACAGTCTGTTTCCTCATAATCTACACACAAATTATCTGAAGTTTGCAAAATAATCACAAAATGTCTGTGAGGGTACAGCACATCAATTACAAAATAAGAGAATGTCATTGCATATTTCACAGATGTGCAGTAGTTATGTCACCTGAATGCATGAACATTCAATCATGTCAGTGGCTGATAGTTTACATGACTCTTAAATATATGAGAATGTATCTCAAAATAATTTTGGTTGCATTACATTCTACACCTTGTTGAAAGATATTTGTAAGCTGTTTACCTTAGTTAAAAAAATATAATTTCTAACATGCTCATAATCACAGAAGGGAAGAAACACAGTAGTCACCAACCTCATTAATGGATTTTCTAAAATCTCAATTTCTCTTTTGATTTCCTCTCGTCGGATCTGCAGCTCCATCATTGTCAGAGCACTGTTTTCATCTACTTCATCTGTGTCAGCTTCTTCTTGTGTAGCTTGAATATTCTGTTCAATCTCTCTTGCTTCCTGCAGTAATAAACGAATATGCTGCCCAGTTTCATGTAACACTATACCTGACTGCATGTCATAATACCTGCAGAAGTCAAAGAAAGGGAATTCTTATTTGGTCAAAAAAAAAAATAAGTTGAGAAATTACAGAGCATCTAGGGCAGTAAATTAATGAATGTTCAATGTGCTTCTGGAGAAATTCTGCTCTTTGTTTGTTTTCTCCGACATTACAGAACAGATAAAAAAATTCAGAAACAATGAAGCACCGTAACTTCCCAAATGTTTAAACAAAGTACTGCTTACATACAATGTTGCTGAACCTGACTGTACATCAGGAAGCTTTGTCACATGGTTAATAAGCTGGTTGAAAACAAAACTAAAAGGGTAAGAATGGGAAATGTTTCATACATGGTTGGTGTCACAGACAAAATTTTGAAGGCATGCAGTAAGACAATATGGAAGTTGATGTCCACAGCACAAATGAAGTAATCAAACACTTAAAAAGATCATATGGTCAGTAAGCATACAATAATGTCTTTGATATTTGGGGTCCTAGCAGTTAATTCACCAGCAGCCTTTTGTAGTAACATATGCACAATTATGCATCAAATTTTCTGTTTCATCCTGTTTCACTGAAAATGTCTGACACTGTTTGTAAATGGTAACAATCTAAAGAATAAACAAAAGGTTAAGACTTTCTCTTCTGTTAGCAAGTATAAACTATGACACAATTATGTGGTCCATTGCTTGGCGACGGCTGCCACAACAAAGACACTGTTGGCAAAGGTCTGTGCCGAGGCTATATAACCACACCAGACCGCCAGTGAGAGCCAGGGATAGCCAGTGATACTAAGTAGTAGAGTGACAGAGAAGGATAGCCAGTGAGTGGACAGTCATGGCTAGGAAGCCAACAGCGGAGCAATGAGTTGCAAGTCAGTAACCAGCCAGGGAGGACAGAAGCCACAGTATGTGGAAGCTGAGGAATCTACACTGCTGGGAGCCATTACCCAGCAATGACTAGTGAAGACAAATTCAGAAGACTTAGTTAGTGCTGTAGTTAGAAATAGAGAAACAGAGTGCGTGAATTAGTGACAGCATTATAATTATGTGTAGTTACAATTTATAAAATGTTCAATGTATAAAATTACCAACCCAAATCTCATGTCTAGTCACTATCAGATAACAATATAAACAGGAGCAGAAGATGTCAGTCTCAGAAAGTGCTTCTTCTACATTAGCATTCACTTTTGTCAAAAACATTACCTCTAGACAGAAGCACTATGCCAATAATATTGTTATCCTCTTATGTTTAATATCTTGGCATAAATATAGCCATTTTTCCAGAACATTTCAAGTAACTTAGGTTACGTGTTTTTGAGAGTTTGTTTTTAACAAATTTCAGTAGAAATTTCAATGGTCTTTCATCTTGTGCTACGCTTAAGGACACAATAATCTAGTGCCAACTAACCTAAATTTGGCTTAAGTGTCCACTTATAAATGCCTGAAGAGGGGCTTAAAGGATCCATAATTTAGAATTCCATATATAATCCTGTGAGTTCTGGCCTGAAATTTTGCATCATGGAGAGTATCATCATATTTGCCCCACAGCATAATGCAGAAGAGACAAAGAATTTGGGTAATATAGAAATATAAATGTTGGATTTGAGGTTCTCATGGTCTTCTGGGTTGTAATGCCATGGAGTCCAGAGAAAGCCTGATGTTTCACTTCTGCTGATTACATGCTTTGTTTACTTTTGGTTAAGATGGAGGCAACATGTTCTTCTGAAATGTCAGGCTCTCTATAAAGTAAGGCATTACAACCCAGAAGACTATGTTTTTCAAGAGATGTTAATGCCTTTATTCTGAGCGCCTTCAACATGAAATAAATTACAAAATATGACTCAAAACATTCAAACAAAATAACATAGTTTATACTTCAATTGTAACTCAGTCAACTCTCCACTGTGTTTTGGCAAACATTGTGGAAAAAGTACATGTATGATGTAAAGGAAGAGCAGGCCCTTTATGGCATCTTAATCACAAACATGTAGGTTCTAGCATTGTGGAAAATTTGATAAAATTAAAATACACTAACAAACAGAAATTATATTTCTTAAAGTTTGTGGTCTAGTGGTCAGAGTCCCGGGCTACAGGTTAGATTCCCGGTGCTACCAGATTTTCTCAGAAGTAGTGGGTCAAGAAACGGGGCCCACTCAGCCTCGTGAGAATAATTGAGGAGCTATTTAAAGGAAATAGCGGCTCCAGTCTAGAAAAACCGAGATTAACGGCTGTGGGTATCCATTGCACTGACCACGCGATACCCTCTATCAGCAAAAGTGGGCACAAACTTCACTGACAAGCGGCAGTCGCTAAGTCGGTATAGTTTGCTTGCAGACTAATACAACGGAGATTTTTTAGTAGTCTGCGAGACTTTCTGAATACCATTTATTCACAGACCTAGTCTTCGTAAAACTTACAGCTGGAGTCTAGCTTCAAGATGAGTAGAGAGCCAATCCTGGTTTTCATCATCACAGTCCCATGGCCGCCAGAGATGATTGTAGAAAAATCTTCCATGGAATGTAACCAGTTAACCATAATAAGTAGCACTGCAAAATCTTTACACTTTTACATAAAAGGCACAGGCTGAGTCTTACTGACATTATAACAGCTATGATCACAACTGCTGTTATGGAACTACAAAACTAAATAAGTTACTAAACAAGAATGTTATAGGCTCAAACAAAACCTCAAGGTTTCTATGTGCATATCCTAACTACATACATAGCAAATGACTGAATATGGACTATGATTTTCTTGAACCATATTAAAATAGTTCCTCTTTCTCCTAGTGCTTCTCTTCCTCTCTATGAACTCACACAATCAAAAGCTCAGCCCAAAAGAAAATACATTTTGAATTTTATTACAGAGCCCCATCACACCTGAGCTGGTCTAAGCAGTCTGCTGTGCCATGAACATCAAGTATTTCGTTTTCCTGTTTCTTTGTGGGGTACAGCGATGTCAAGGGAACCTCATGTTGTTCCGGCAGACTGATATCATCTTGCACAGCCACAATATCAACAACAGCTCGCAACTCTTCAAAATTCACATTCCTTACCTAAAATTAAATGTAACTGTTACCACTACAAAATAACACATGTTCAAGAATGACTGTGTAACATCCTTTCCCTTGGCAGCAAATTCTTACCCTCATTACTGTGGTCCATTGTGGACAACCATGGAAAATTTTCAGATTAAGACACACACAAAATAAACACTTGGCCTTAAGTAAAGACTAATTCCATTAAGTGTAACAAGCTCAATAAAAAACATAATTATACCTTTACATTGGCCTCCATACCTTGAACTGGATATCAGAAACAAATGTACAATCCAAGAATCAAGTTATGTAATAATCTTTCATCTACAGTTAAATAATTTAAATTATATAAAAGCATTTAAGCCGGCATTAAACAATTATCTTCTATCTTATTACTACTACTCTGTTAGATAAAGATACCTTAACTGAATACTTTTAATTATTGCAAATATTTATGAAAACGGTATTTCTATTATATAATTACTTTGCTGAGTATAATTTATCCTTATAAAATAAGATGTCTGTAAATAGTTGCAACAACCAACTATATGTATTTATATTTATACAGCATCAGTGCACATGGCATGCTTCATATCCTTGGTCTAGTCCTATGAAGGACATAAATTGTACATAATGTACATAAATTGTAATTTGAATTCATTTGCATAACAATAGCAACTCTAACAATGAAAATAATAGCAGTACTACTAACAATAAAAATAACAAAGCTGCAAGTTCAAAAGATAGTATTTACTTTGTAGATACAACAAGACTTGCTAGTGTTCTTGGCAAAATTCCAAATACAGCGCACACATACGAAAAGCCAATGAAACTGACAAAATAAACAATGATAACATCAACACTAGTGGTATGTTGCTCTGCATTAGAAAGAAATGTATTAAAATGTGTTTGAATGAAAGTCATAATACAGTTTGTGAACAAAAGTATCTATTTGACACATTTAAAATTCAAAATGATTTCAGAATTTGCATGTTTTAGACCTAATGACTTCAAACAGGCTGCAAACAAACACGAAAGAGAATTCTGGACTGGAACAGAATGAAATATATCAGCTACTTGTGCAGTCAAAAGAACAAATAGTTAAGACTTGGGTATAAAAATAAATTAAATTAATGTAAACAAATCCCATACCATTACAACAACAAGTGTAGGAAACTGGATCTTAAATTCTTCACACTTCTGTCGTGAAATTTTCCAAATTGCCTGCCAACCTGCTGGTTCCAGTACATTTTCAACATAGTAATACCACTCATTTTCAATTCCAGACACTGGTAAATTACCTCTTGCACCCAAAATATCCATATACTCACTGAGCCTTTGCTGCAATGATTTTTCAAATTTAATGATATCTGAAGACATGTCTGAAACAAAAACCAGATATAAAAAGATAGCTCAGAAGTAGTATCGGAAAAATGTGAATTTTTCAAGAAAATATGGTCCTAATGATGGTTTGGGGGGTGGGTGTCTCTTTAGGCAGATGACTTTAGAGCATACCATACCATACAACAAACAAAGCAAGAGGACTGCAGTCAGTGCTGGAAATGGTAGGGGAAAAAAAAACACCAGAGCACTTCCAATGAGCATGAGACATTTTGAAATCCAAAAAGATTAGGTCATATAGGTTCAAAGAGCACTGTAATTTCTCTGTACCTTACCACCCGAGCCCCATCACTCATTCATATTGGTGCAGTGGTGCTTAATGTGCAAGGACAACTTTATTTCTTTTTACCATTACCTTAACCTCTAAACTCAGCTGTTTAAACTGTTTGGGAAGCACAGTATGTGACAGCACATCTGAACTCAAACCAATATTACTTTGCAGAAATTTAGAATTTTACATTCACCATAGCGACCGCCTCTGTGGTCTAGTGGTCAGAGTTCCTGGCTACAGATCCAGAGGTCTGGGTTCGATTCCCAGTGCTGCCAGATTTTCTGAGAAGTGGTGGGTCTGGAACATGGTCCACTCAGCCTCGTGAGGATAATTGAGGAGCTGTTTCAAGGAAACAGTGGCTCCAGTCTAGCAAACCGAAATTAACGGCCATGGGGATTCGTTGCGCTGACCACACGACACCGTCTATCCGCTAAAGTTGGCACTAACTTCGCTGAGAAGCTGAGGTCACTCTGTATAGTTTGCTTGCAGACTAAAACCACGGAGTTGGTTACTTCATCATAGTGTAGGGGGGGGGGAACACAAAAGTTTCACAAAAATAGCAGATATACCTACAATAAGTATCACATGCCAAATTACAATGCTTCACACTATCAGGGATATTTTTCTTTTATAAAAATATGTTTGCTGGCACCCTCATGCTCAGTTTTTGCATCAAGGTCAAAATATATAACGCACTGGAAGATGTGTGACTTTTGACAAGTTTACTGGTACACATCAACTGTCTGCTAACATAATAACTAGCTGAAAAAAAAAGGACTGCTTATGGTTATCAAATCAAAATACTTCATGGTCTTTCAACATCACAGATTTCATTTTTCTGTAAAAATTATCTCAACAAAATTATCCTTATTA
The DNA here is from genome assembly GCF_002891405.2 of Cryptotermes secundus. Classification (NCBI taxonomy): domain Eukaryota; kingdom Metazoa; phylum Arthropoda; class Insecta; order Blattodea; family Kalotermitidae; genus Cryptotermes; species Cryptotermes secundus. The sequence continues at coordinate 1,029,321 of NW_019734317.1, forward strand.
TTAAAGTACATTTCAATAATGCAACAATATAAAAGACATCAAGAATATGCCACTCACTGCTTTTAGTGTCCTATTGACATTTTAATGATTTTAAAAGGATAATGCCTCAATGCAACGGGATGCTAAAATACAATATTTCAACAAAAGTTGCATAGTTTCTAAGATCTATCAACACATAAAAAATGTTAAGACTCTACACTGAACAGTAATATTGTTCCCACTACATACAAACAACATATTTGTCTTGACTTTTAACCAGGTGCAAACAGCCATAGCAGTTTGCATGCCTGTAAACCCACTCAATCACCACACAAGTCTTCCTGGCTCCAATATGTACAAGTTTGGAACTACCAAGATTTCCAATCACATGCCATTCAATCCCAATCTTCAAAAGAAACAGTCAGTTACTGTCCATAATATTATCTACTTGTATAACCAACTCGGGGAACAGTAGAAACGACAGTGCTTATTAATTTTGTGGGCGGGAATCCTAAGAAGGAAGTGGAACAGTTTTCTACTGTTTTACTAAATTTTTTAATTATTAATATAATTTCTGGCAGTCTACTGGTGTACATGTGCAAGAGGCATAACTATTCTTCCACAATAATGGTAAGATGATTTAGAGCACATGAGCAAGGCATACGCCAAATTTATGTACAAAATAATCATTTGTTGTCAGATTACATTACATTGTCAATGTCTCTGCAGTAAAACTGCCCAAGAATGCCAACTATCACCATCTGATCATGAGAAACACATTTACATATCAGTGGTGCATTACAAATAACTACCATTCTGTTCCCAAATACCATGGAAACAGTTAAAGAAACCCATAAGTCAGAAACTATTAGCTGTTGTACATTTCTTTCAAAACTATTAAGTAGCAGTAAGTTTACCATGATAAGTTACTAGACTAGTGATGAGTAATCTGGTAATAGGACTGCTGTCTTTAAGTCTCAGACAAATTCCAGGTTCACTATCAATTGAAAAATAAAAAGGTATTACACACCTAATAAACATATTTAAAACACCCATCTAAAGTTCAGAAATGTACAATAACAAGAATCTATAATACAGTTCCAGGTTCACTATCAATTGAAAAATAAAAAGGTATTACACACCTAATAAACATATTTAAAACACCCATCTAAAGTTCAGAAATGTACAATAACAAGAATCTATAATACAGTACGGTAAGGTAAAGCTGTCCCTGTAACAGGCTGAGGAGGCCCACTGGGATGCGAGACATCGAGGCTCCCACATTTTCTATAGACAATCAGCTCAAAGTTAGCTGTAATGTTGTCAGCCTTATGCATCGGCCTCAGAATATAAACCCTTCGAGCTTACATGAGTTTTGTTGAAACTGTATTCAAAAAGAGTAGTCACTGGAATGCATAAGTTACAGTGAAACCTACTGCGCTAGCAACAGAATAAATACTGTTAAAACTTTACTTATGATACTTACTTCTCAACAAGCTTATTCTGTGTTCAACTTCAATTTCACTTCCAAACAAAATTAAACAGCTGAAATGTAACCCTACTATAACTTACAAATCAAATATTTGGCGCCGTACTTCCGTGTTCGTTACATTGAATCACGGCTCCCGTAGATTCATATCCACCGACTACACCGATATCCACCACAGAGTAATAAAGACGATTAACCACGAACGCCCACGAATGACCACGTTGGCCGACCGGCAAGCAGCAAGGGCGCTGAGCGTCCAGAGCGTCCAGAGTGGTCAGACCGGCTTTGTATGGCTTCTACGGTCTCCGTCGTCTCAATTGCGTTGATAGCCTACTTATAATAAGCATTTTGTATCCATGGATAGTGGCCCAACCAGCCACGGAAGTTATAGCGTTAAAGGCTGCACATGTATGGTATACGAGTAAAGTATACAGTGCAGGAGGTACCATATAAGCCCATATAAGGGATCGAAAGCGAATGATTATTGACCGCTTGTGCCGAAGTAAACTAATCCCCATTGTGCGCAGTTCAATATTTTTATAATAAAGTTCACTATGAAACAATCGTTCATTCTTCATTATTGATCAACCTTATGCGTCTTTACTGAAAGAGACGAAAGTAAATTTCGAAACCTTGTGCATGTACTAGTAAATGTGTAAGCAGTGCTTGAGGTGGAATGAAAATAGAACCGGGATGGTTTTCCCCATTTAATTCATAGGCATTTACTGCCAAAGAAGTAACGGGATGCTTTTAAGCCATTTAGAAAAGAACCGGGATACCATCCCACCCCACCTCAAGCCCTGTGTGTAAGACATGACTTTTACGGCGAGTGAATGAATTTTGGCCGACTTCTTACCTTTCCACAGAGTCCGTTACCAGCCAAATAAAACTTTTCAGCATTTTATTTAAAAAAAATCACGTATATACGAAAATTGTGACATCGGAATTTTTGTGATAGTTGTAGATGGGAAGGTCAAGTACGGTAAAGTACTCAGTCAGCTAGATCTTTCCCAGGTTTCCGAGGCTGATCCATCGAGTAGAGGTTATACTGCATTGGTCCAGATGTCTTTGAAATGCTTGTTTTCAACACAAAGTTGACACCCCCAATCACCCAGGAACATACGGCATATTACTTATGATGATTGTCTAATAAATTTTATTAACACGTCTTTCTGTTGATGTTCTAAAAACCACACATCATGACCATTTCGTATGTCTGTAGTGAACTAGAATATTGGTGGGAAAGCCAGAAGGAAGGAGACCACTAGGAAGACCAAGACATAGACGGTGGTCAATATTAAAATGGATCTTAGAGAAACAGGATGGGGTGGTGTGCACTGCACTGCTCAGGATAGAGACCAGTGGAGGGCTCTTGTGAACATGGCAATGAACCTTTGGGTTAAATAAAATGCTGGGAATTCTCAAGTGGCTGCACAATTGGTGACTTCTCAAGAAGGGGTCAGCTCCATGTAGTTAGTAGTGAACTTTATAGTGCTCTAAGGGAAGTGCTGGATGGTACAGTGCTAAGTCTGTGAGGGTGTAATTACGCACTTAGAAAATCACCAGAAGTGAAATTGACAGTAATTGTTTTAATCATCTTTAATTAATAAGATATTTACAATTTCAAAGGCACACCAGTTTCTACTGAAACTTTGAGTAATCAACAGCATCAAGTTTTGTTTATTAACCAAAATCAAGAAAGCATACAATATTCCAAATATGATACCAAAATGGAAAGTGTGAGTAACATTATATGGCTGCTTATGTGGTGCCTAATTACAACGGAGCAAAGTTTGATGCACTGGTGTTGAAAAATCCCCACTTTATTACAGTAGCTAGTGTTGTGGTAAGTCAACACCTCATGGTATGTCTGCTGGTCACCATCATGAATGCAAGGATGTTAACCTTTTCACCCAATTGATTATTAACAAATACCATAGTTGAAGTTGTTTATACATAATTCTTTATGTTATTAGATATACTGTCAATATTGTGAATGGTATATTTTTAGTCCCCTTCGGTGTCTCCGCCTTATCTTGGTGAGGGAGTTTGAGTATGCCAAGGACCCTGAGAGCTATACCAGCGGTAGCGTAGCTACTGGCAGGGGCTCCCTTGCTGGACAGGTCAAAGGGTAGGCATCAGACGAAGAGAGACACCAAAAACCCAAAACTGATGCTGGAAGCAGCGACATCAGCAGCGACTTGAAGCACAGAGCAAATGATGCTTGTGATTGTTCAAGTTCGCATAGCAATAGGCGTGACCAGAGTGGTTTGAATGACTGTTGTACTGCGATGTGGAAAGCAAATGGAAAAACTACCACATTATCACTTTTCCTGGATAGTCTCTTTCCAAAAACAGAGATACAATGTATGCGAGAGAGGGGCGGATAGAAGTGACCAGAAGACGAGGAAGAAGACGTAAGAAGATGCTGGATGATCTTGGGAACAGAAGAGCATATTTTTATTTGAAGGAGAAAGCTCTAGATTGCAGTAAGTGGAGGAACTGTTTTGGAAGAGACTGTGGACCTGTCGTCTGACAGATTACTGATGAATGAATGAATGAATATTTTTGGTGCATATATTTTGTAAATTATCCCATACTGGCTGATAAGGATTCATGTAAGAAAAAAAAAAGTAAAGCTATCCCTGTACCAGGCCGTGAAGGCCCATAGGGTTGTGAGACGTTGAGGGTCCCACACTATTTAGACAATCGGTTCCAAGATGGCGGTAAGGTTGCCAGCCTTACACGCTTTACTCCCCAGGAAAATTATTTAATTAATTCCTGGTATTCATTTCTGTTAGAGGCTGAGTAAACCCCAGGGCCTAGTGCGGCTAGAAGGATTAGGTCAACTGAAAAAAATCCAGTTACTTCATCGGGACTTGAACCCGTGACCTTCCGGCTTGTTGTAGAATAGCGCCTCAACCAACTATGCTACTGTGTGCCCCCTAAGGCTTCATGTACCCCTCTGAATCACCAATTCAGGACCAATGATATAAAATAAAGATGTAAGAAATGACACCTTTACTGGTGATGATGGGAACTGTATTTTTAAGTTTGCACACATCCCTACTGAAGCACCTATAAAAGCACTGGTCTGTCAATGTGCCACATGGACAGTAGAGGGCATAGATGGTCCTACCAGGGTCAAAATCCTCTCCTGAAAAAAGGGGATATTGTATTTCTAGCAATAGGAGTAGTGTTCAGCTGTAAGTCACAGCCCCTTTGTTTAAAACGTTCATGTCAACACAAATGAGGCTAAAATAGCAACAAGGTACTATATAACATGGAAAGCAAACTCTTAAGATGTGAACATTTAAGTAAGAATACATATTTTCCCCCCTTTCCTTAATTATAGATATGGGGGGTGCGGTGAGTATTATTCAGCCCTGGCCCTACCCATTCTGCCAAGAGCCACCACTATTAAGGCTCATGCTGATACAATGCATGCATTAACAATTTTTAACATAGCATATATGCATATTTTAAATCAGCTTCTCTGATGAGTATGCTATAGACACGTGCTACAAGTTAAGGTTAAGAATCTACCGCATTATGTTATTTGAGAATATGCAACAGTGGTGGCACAGTTAACAGAAACAGCATGATATCAGACAGTCCTTTTCTTGGCAATTTTAATTATTTCTGTGGTATTTATGTCTCTGTATGTGTGCCTATATCCAACATATGTAATGTGTAATTGGATTTATCTCTACTATGCCTTATTGCTTGTATTTCTATTATCTCTTTTGGAAGGTATGGTCTGTTTCACCTAAATATTGTAAGAGACAATCTGACCACTTTTATTGAAAAGGTTGGCCTAGTGGTAACACTCTTTCATTCAGGAGGTGGTCAGTTTCAAGTTTGTCCAGAACACTGGGTATCCTCAGGTTTCTCATGGTTTTCTTCAGTCCCTCCAGGTAAACACCAGGTAGTACCTCAATCAGGCCACGACAACTTCCTTCCAAATCCTTTCCAATCATTCTGTCATCTGATGCTATATAATCTCGATACTGGCAGTGTCATTAAATAACCAACTCCAATTCTAAATCTAAACGTTTTACTATATTATACTTAAGCATCATGTTACATTCCACACTCCTATATGTATAATATAAACTCCGTCGTAAATGCAACACTTTATTGTAGTTCTTGTCCCCCTTCTTTCACACTACATGTTTCAGCCTCAACCGGCCATCATCAGGTGAATTTCACTTCACGTAACTGTCACACTGCACTCAATATTAACATTTAAACTCCAGATTTCCAATTGTTCATTGCTCTGTCATCAATCGGCACCCGATATTCCAGAAGTCCCCTTGTCGGTTTTGTCAATTATGTTTAAATCTTTATTAATATTGACTTGTTGATTGGTTTAAGATCCTAAATTCTCAATTTAGCTTTAATATTTAATATTTATATTTAAATTTAAAATAAAAAATCACAGAGGTACCTGCTCTATGCTTATATGCTGCAGCGGCTACCTCTTGCTTTCAGCACAGCTCGCGTGCTATTTTGTGCAGGCTCTCTGTGTGCGTGCCACTGCTTTTCTTCAATACATGTAGTGTGAAAGAAGGGGGACAAGAACTACAATAAAGTGTTGCATTTACGACGGAGTTTATATTATACGTATAGAACCAACCATTTTAATTTACACAATGCACAATTATCTCACTTACCTCTTCAAACTCACCAACATAATAATATTTGAGACATCTAATACAGTTAAGAAACACCTAGAACAGAAATCACAGGGTGAACAAAAAAATTCTTGGCCCTACTTGTATGAATTCAAATTATTTAATAATTTGAATTCTAAGTTTTATAACAGCTGTTGTGTAGAAATGGTGTAATACATTAATGTTACAAAGTTTGTTTCCATTGGGCTGTAAGGACACTGAAATTTTTGTGTAGAAAAAGCATGAAATTACAAAAGGAAGTGTTAACCTTCTGTCTTCACATCTTTATTTGGATTTATGCAAAATGCCATTTATACTGCATAAATTTATATGAAACAGGAGGATGTTCAAGAAATCTGTGCAAGGACCTCTGATGGAAAATTTGATCAAAATTAGTCCACCAGTTCTTATGTTATATGACAGCAGAAAATAACTTTTGAGTATCTTGAAGAGTTTAAGACAGATGGAGGTGTTTCCTTTTTCTCCACAACTTCTGTTTGAAACATTTTTCTCCCTCTAATAAAAGAGTTCTATGCCAGTTTGGCTTTTGGGACTACACCACATGTAATGTTGAAGGTTTTCCAACATGCTGGAAAATCTTGCAGTTTCTGCCTTTGAGGTTAATAATCTGGGGAGGATCTGGCAGCTCTTACATAGCTCCTGCTTTGGGCAGTGTGTCAGTTTGGAATGAACATAGAGGTAGGATGCTAACCAACAGGGTACAACCATGTGGTCAGAGAAGAGACGATCAAAAATGATTCAGTGACCACATGGCTAATGAATGAACTTCAGAGACCCCATTTTTAGGATGAGACTGTCAAGGATTTTTTCTCTTTTTTTTCCTACATTCTTCCCACATGGATATGAGAGGGATGTGAGTGGTTGCTGAATGTAGGTGATTCAGTGGTGGATCTGGAGTAGTGCAGTTGAACTTTGCTCAATCTCTATCCATTTTCACAGTTTAAGTTATGGGATTGTTTAGTTATTTTTATGGCTTCTTTGATGATATGGGATATTGTCTGTGAAGCAGAAGCTTCTATTACCCATCTCCTACTGGGACCACAGAGGTATGAAACTATAGGAATTCTGAACAGAGAATGTCCTCTCAAACCCCCAGTCTTTAATCCCAGGTCAGTTCATGTGAGATTTATGGTGGAAAATCTGGTACTGAGGCAGGTTTTGTCAAAGTACTTTAGCCACATCCCACCACCACCTTCCCAACAAGCAAGCTGTACTTTCCACATTGGTGCACAGGGCTAGACCTCTATGCGATCAAGACAACCTACATGTGGAATTGGTACTCCTGGGGGATGTTTTCAGGCAGAATGGATACAACCGGCAGATCCACAGAGTTCTGAACTGTTGGCCTGAAGATAAACTGGACTTCTTGCCTTATGTGGGGACTATATTCAACCGTATTAGCAGAGCGCTCTCCCAGCACAACATCAAACCAGTGAGCCTGTCTCCAAAGAAATTATATCCCATGCGAGTGCAGCAAGGTTTATATTGGGCAGACGGGTTGTTCTGTGGACATGAGGTTGAAGGAGCATCAGCAGCACATACGTCTCGAACATCCAGACAAGCCAGCTGTGGCTGAACACAGCATCAATTAGGGACACCGCATTCAGCTTCAGAATACCTCCATCCTTGCTACCAAGACCTGTTATATGGCTCGCATCATTAGGGAGGCCATTGAGATTGAACTCCGTCCCGACAACATGAACAGAGAGGTGGGGTTTTGTCTCAGCAAGTCATGGAAGCCTCTCATCTGTTCCCTCAAACAAAAAAAAGAAGAAAAAAAAAAAGAGTAAAGCTATCCCTGTACCAGGCCGTGAAGGCCCATAGGGTTGGGAGACATTGAGGGTCCCACACTCTAGACAGCCGTGTCAAACATGCGGCCCCTCAACTTTTAGAGCTAATTGATATTAAAATCAATATTAAAATTTTAGTAGAAATATTTTTTGTAAAGACAATTTTCTAACAGACCAGAAAACAAGAAGTCTCACACAGTCATAAATTAGCAGGCTGCAGGAAATTCAATGTTTTGCTATTTCTAACATAACTTTTTGTGTAATCTTTCTTTTTACATATTGAAAAGCTGGTTGATACTTGTCAAAAGTGGCATTCTCTTGCTTTTTAAAACTGTAAGACATGTGACTTTAGGTAATTATACTGANGTTCCCTCAAGTAACCCCCAAAATACGGCAGACCATACAGGCTACTCAGGTCCATCGCAGCCCCTGAGCTATAGGGTTCATGTCCTCCACTTAACCTTCCCTTTTCTCCCCCTAATACATACTCTATACCAACTCTGGCCCACTACCTGCTGGCTATTCCACCAGACCCTTCCCCTCCCCCTCTCTACTATTTCCCTGTGTAGCCACATTCCTTCTCTCCTTCTCTTATACAGCTGTGTTTACTCGACTGGACTCAGTCTGTTGCACCTGCTCTAACTGGTTCGCTCATGGATTTCTTCTTGTCTTCTACCCTGAAGATGGGGCAATACGTTCCTCCAAAATGTCGGTTAACACAATTTCTACATGGCGCCACATCCCAGAAGACGGCTTTCTTTACTTTAGTTTCCCTTGCCATTTCTCTCACCTATCATCCTTGGCTGGTACAGTGGGACATTCACAGCCTAAGTATAGAGGTACTCAGTACTACTTCCATAACCCTCCCCCGTGCCCTAAAAGAAAATGGTAAAGTGGACTTTACTCTCAGTCAGTGTGGCTGAAAATCATAATTTCCGGACAGCTTTTGGTGAATATTTCCCCTACTAAATTAAGAAAAATATTTCCAATAGGCTGACTGCTGACTTTCAGGAAATTTGTGCAAGGAGCTCCAACATTAAATTTTGTCCACCTAATGGGATGGCAAGGGGTAATACTAAAAAGAGGTAAAAACTATACTATTAAGAAATAATTAAAAATGTAATACATTGAATATAATATTAGGTATTTTCACAAATACTATTAGAATTAGCAATTAGAACTCATCATAATGCATCTTCATATTTATCCTTAAGGACCCAAAAATAAAGTAGCTCCTCTTTTGTAAGAAGCAGTATTAAAAAAAGTACCCGAGCCTCATGTTCAGGCTAATATGGTATGTTAAATAGACTTTGTTTAACAGAACTGTTCTTAAAATATGAGGAAGATGATAATCAAAATTGTACTGCGTTACCTTCATTTGTTTGAAATGCAATATTTATGTATCAGCAGTTATCAGTACCTTTTCACAACTTGGATGTAACTTTACTGCATGATAAAAATTTAAGTATGTAGAATTTGAGGTGGCTATGAAGACTTCTATTTCCTGGGATATAATGCCTTGAAGTCCGTTGAAAGTCAACTGATGTTTTGGAGGAACATGTCACCTCCATCTTCTGGGTCAAGTAAGCAAAGCAAGAAACCAGTCTGAAGCAGAGCTCTGCTTGCTGCTTGCTTCACACTGGTTTCTTGCATGGCTTATTCTTTGACCATGAAGATGGTGACATGTTCCTCCAAAATGGACTATACAGCATTAAAGCCTAGAAGACAGAACTATTCAAAACTTAAGTGCACTCTCATCATGGTACCTTCAAGTTTTAACTGTTTACCTGTTTCATCAAGACATAGGGAGCTTAAATCAATTATATGTATATGGTATAAAATATTTCCCAAGCCACAAATGTATCTTGTCCAGAGTACAGAGTTAGATTTAGATATATAATCATTAGACTGAAGACAGTTTGACAGTGCTACACTAATGAACAGATAAAATTGGTCAAAAGGATCAACAGGCAACAATGAAAAATATAGTTCCATTACTCATCTGAGTTAATTTTATGACTTCTTGAGCAGAATTTCACACAGTCACTTCCACTGAAGACCTTCAGCTTTTCTCATTTTTTAAAAACTGATGTTAATATGTTGGTAATACCTTAAGTGGTGAACTGATTTTAGGTTTGATGGATACGACCTGGCATAAATGTGCAAGGCCTGTTAATGTGTGTTAGGAGGTACAGAGTAGGTTTCTAGATATTTCCATATTCCTACTTCTAGAGAATGAATAAGGGGTTAGATAGAAATCTTCCTTGCTGAACTGAACTTTTATTGGAATAGGGACAAACATAGTATACTGTTGGGAACTTCTGTTTACTGTATGAAATCCAAATCTTCTATATCAATGTGCACATTTGTAGATCCTTATCATTAAAAATGCAATCATAAATCATATAAACTTGAAAATATTTTATTATTATTTTAAAATAACTTTCAAAATTCTTCTTTCTGCTGCTTTTAATTATTCTGACCACAGATTTTTACAACTTCCTGGAAGCTTGTGCCCCACATTATCTGCTTTCTCAAGGCAGCAACAAATTATCCCAGGCTGGTAACAGTTAATTATACTTGCTAAGTGATATCCTGTCCTTGTACTTTTTGGGAGCTGAAATCTTCTATATGCATTCCAGATGTGTCTGCAAAGAAAATAATACAAAATAATACAAACATATCTCAAAATTATAACATAATTTTGTGCATAAAGCACATTTTCATCAGAAGATGTATATTTCTCTGTTGTTACACAAAGACAAATTTATGGATGCACTGTATTTACGGTATTTTAATTCATAAAATTTTCAATACAACCTTGAAAGAAGTGTTTCTAACACATGTTTAGACCAATAAAACATGTCATCCTAAGATGGTTAACTTTCACAAGTCACTAAATTTGGGGTGTTATTTTATGACAGTAGCACTGAAAGCTATGATGAGTGAATATAAATTGGGAAGGATTTGGAAAGAAGCAGCCATGGTCTAATCGAGGTTCTATCCTGACATTTGCTTTGAGGGCCTGAGGAAAACCACAAAACCTCAGGCAGGATAATTGGTGTCCTGCCCGAGTTTTGAACAAATGAAAAAAAAAAAAAAAAAAAAAAAAAAAAAAAATCCGTGGCTTTTAGTCTGCAAGTGAACTATACTGACCGCGCGACCGCTGCTTGTCAGCAAAGTCAGTGCCAACTTTTTGTGGATAGAGGGTGTCACATGGTCAACGCAGCAGATTCCCATGGTCGTTGATCTTGGTTTTATAGTCCAGATTTGAACCAAGCACCTCCCAAATATAAGTCTACTGGATAACCGCTACACAAACTGTGTAATGGTGTGTGTGTTTAGAGTGATAGCTACATGTGCCCTTTTTTTTTTTCCTTGTGTGCTAAAGCCATATGCATAGCAGAATGACAGTGCTGTGACCAAGTGTTCATGAGTTTCTAGAACGATACCACATACTGGAATTATTGTAGTCATATATCAGATTTTGGCTTAATGTGTTCCCAAAATCAGGTCAGTTCATGGAGTTGAAGCCTCCAACCTATATTTCAATATTTTTATGGCTTTATTATTTTCAATACAAATTCAATAAAGGAATATCAAATAACATAGAATTAAACAATTAAATTATTAAAAATAAATTAATATTGTAACATGGATCATTAAGAGTTATGATTCAAGCCACCAAAACATTACAAAGGGACTGCGAAGAGTAATAATCCAACATGCCCAGAGCATTTAAAAATTTTATGAACATTAAATTAACATCTAATCAAAATCTGACATCTACAGGACCTCGTTGAATTCAGATAGGAGAGCCCCTGGTTACAGGAGATTTTGGAAGAGGCTCCACTTAGCAGAGGACACCAGAAGAGTGGTCATTGGTTCTTGGGCTATCTGATGAAGCTGCCTAAGATCCAGAATTTGAATTTAAAGTTGTAAGTCAGAAAGTTTGGACCTTAAGTCTAATTGGAGGCAATTAATGGGACTGTAGGCCCAATAATATGTATGTCATGGTACAACTGTATCTATACATGTATTTCATTCATCTCAATGCCTTGTTTGCTAATTTTCTATGTATGACGTATTTTTCTAAAATATTCATATTTCTCCCTTTTTTTCTTTTATTATGCATAGGATTTAATGTCTAATGCACTATGAACATCATGAATGTGAGATGTATTCACTTTTGGACCATATTTTGGCCATATATAAGGGCATTTCTTTATTATTTTTTATGGTATTTAGTTTGTTGAGGCACTATGCTACAAACCAGAAGGTCGCGGGATGAAATCCTGATGAGGTCACTGGATTATTCTCAATTGACCTAATCCTTCCAGCTGCACTATGGCCCTGGGGTCGACTCAGCCTCTAGCATAAATGAGTACCAGGAATATTCTTGGGGGTAAAGGGCGGCCGGTGCGTAGGGCTGACGATCTTAGTTAGTTAGTTACTGGAGAGGGTGGGTTTCCCCATGCACTTAGACCTGTCTTGGTCCATTGTGCTTCCCTCTATGATATTCTACCAGTCTCTATATCCTACCGGTACTGGTGCTTACCATCAGTCCCGCCCAGCCAGCGAGATCAGCCTCTGCTAGCTGAGTGGTATCTATAATGCTTCCCCCATCTACCAGAGGTATTAGAGACTACTGTTGGGTGGGAAATGTCCGTAATTTTGCTCAGTGGCTTCCTTTGGAGACATGAGGTTCTTTTACGTGCTGTAAAGCTATGACACGGGACCCACGGCTTAAAGTCCTTCCTTGAGGACTTGTTCCCTGAATTTTTCCGTCCTTAAAAATTGACGACCTCCGCCGGGTATTTGAACCCGCGTACTACGAGTCATGAGGTGGGAACGTTATCCCTAGACTACGGAGGCCGCTGGGCTGACGATCTTACTGCCATCTATGAGCTGACTGTCTAGAAAATGTGGGAACCTCAACATCTCACAACCCTATGGGCCTCCACGGCCTATTACAGGGATACCTTTACTTTTACTTTATGAATAACATACAAGTTCTGATACAAACTAGTGAAGAAATTTATCTAGATGTAAACATGGATAAATGCAATTTTATTTGATTCTTTAAAAGTTGATGCAATTTAGCTCATGAATCATAAAATAAAATGTGAAAAAGGAAGTGCAGTCTTAGATTGCCATAAAATGTGAAGATCATTGTTAATTTCAGATTGGATACATATAATATACTGCACACATATTAGCTGTCTTCCCTCTGATCTGATGATATGTGTAGTTCAAAATATCATCAACTGATGTTTCTACCAAGGAGGACTATCTCATAACTAAGCCTGGTATCTCTGTCCTTCCAGATGCACTTCTTGTGTCCATGTACACTTTCCATAGTCCATTCTGTGTATCTTTCCTCACCGAGTCATTTCACTTAGTCCTTGGTCACCCCAATGATCATTATTCTTCATTATTTTCATTTCTGATTCTGCTGGCCATGTTTATGTGTAACACAGCCACATCACAATATTCTTTTGTCTCTTTTAGGTGTTTTAACAACAGTTTCAAAAACCACCAACCACTTTCATCATGCCTGCCTGCCTTCCTATTTGTCCTCAAACTACGTGACTGCTGATTCTGCTTGAACATGGTACTGCAGACGTACACTAACCAAAATCATAGTGATTTTCTTTTAAATTTTGTTTAGTGGGGGGTGGAGTCCAACTGGATCCACTCGGCACGGCAGCCACTGATTGGCCTATTGTAGCCTGCCCTGGGTGATTATGATAATGGAGAATTTGGTGGAATGAAGATTGGAAGGGGAAACCGAAGTACTAAGAGAAAACCCACCCCAGCACCACTTGACCAGACCTGGGAGTGAACCCGGGCCTCCGCTGTGGGAAGCCAGCAACTAACCGCTTGAGCTATGGCGCAGTCTGATTTTGATTTAGTTTGGAACATCTAAAAAGCACTTTATTTATGAATATATATAAAATATATATTTCTCTTCTAATGATACTTAATATACAGCACTTCTGTTATATGAGTATTGCCAAATGTAAGTTAATTTTCATACATGTCTTTTTGAGTTCTATGACATTTCGATTCTCATGACATAAGAGCACTGCCAGGTATAAATTTCGTTTATTTTAATTCATTTCAATACCAACATTATTTAGCTGTATATTCTGATATAACTTGCCACGAAATACTGTCCTGAACAAAAGTTACAGGAATTCATAAAATACATGTATTAGTCTTTTACAATACTTTCTTAGGACTTACAAATTTCAAGAAAACCACTAATATAATAACAATACCTATTGTGTATGCCATCAAAAGCGATGTCCGACCTCCTGCTATCATCCAGCCATGTAGCTCTTGTCCACTTGTTTTACAATGCATTGTACACACCTAGACAGCAGACAGATGTCATGCATAAACGAACAGCACCCTTTTAATGTTACCCCAAGGATGCATTTGCCCATTCTTCTTGTCTTGCAGTGTTTCTACCTTCTGCTCTTGCCTAATGTCTTGCTTGTGGATTTTATCCTTTCTTGTTCACTTCTTAATACAATGTGGAAGCTTAATCTCCAAGGTTAATAATCTCTCTTAGTCCTTGCTTTTGTACATTAAGAATCATATATATGGTGATGGTACAAAACTTTGAGGCTACGCCTGACAACTTTCAGGTGGTGGGAATCCATATTATCGGACACTGTACACACTGTTATAGAATACTAAGTTGTATAATCATTGTCAAGGGAATTGGCCACAGACATGATGAGATTACATCATCTGGCCTACATGTGCCTCTCATCTCATCAGAACATCCAGAGTTCCCTTTAAGTAATCAAAATAGGTATTCAGCAGGGCCAGTGCGAGCATCACTCAAGCCCTCCTGGATGCTCAGAAGACCGACTGGCTGATGAGAAAGACTGAGGTCCCCTTGAATCTTCTACAGGATTTGATATGGGAAAAAATGTAATGGGAAATTGGGTGCTGCTGTGAAGTTATGTGTGAATGAGTGACAGTGCGGGGCTGTGTGAAACATAAGGAAGAAGTTGGATGTTGGTCTCTACAATGTTCACAAAGCAAAACTGAACCAATGACCAAAACCTCTGAGTAACAACTGCCACAAAAAACTGATTTCAAGACAGTAACTGGTTACAAATGGTGGCTTCATATATCAGTAATCATCACCATTATACGAGGGTGAGTCAAATGAAAACCTTAAATTTGTAATAAAAAATCGAAATTTCGCGCCATTATCCTGTAAGCTGGTAAGCGTGCTACAAACAGTGTGCAGAATGGCATGTAGGTTGCAGCATAGTGCAGATGCACGAACACCGTCACAGCACCAGTATAAGATGGCTGCCCCACTTGAGACTTGCACGAGGGAAGAACAGTGTTCTGTTATTCGGTTTTTGTGTAGTGAAGGTGTGAAACCTACTGAAATTTATCAAAGAATGAAGTTTCAGTATGGTGATGCAAGAATCCTTGCAAAAATCATTACTGGGGACGAAACCTGGGTTCACTTCTACCAACCGGATACGAAGAGAGCAAGCAAGGAATGGCGCCATTCCTCATCTCCAAAACTGAAGAAGTTTCGAACACAACCATCAGCAGGGAAGGTTATGCTGACTCCCATTTGGGACGAAAAAGGCGTCATCTTGGAGCACTACACACCTACAGCGACCACTGTCACCAGTGCATCATACTCAGATGGCCTAAAAAATCATCTTCAGCCTGCAATCAAATCACAGTGACGTGGATTGCTGTCCATAGGTATCCTTTTGCAACAAGACAATGCAAGGCCCCATACTGCCTGTACAACAGTTGCGACAATCAATGACCTGCAATTTTGAGTGTCTTCCTCATCTGGCATACTCACCAGACCTTGCCTCAAGTGATTTCCATATATTTGGACCACTCAAAGAAGCAATGGGAGGAAAAACGTTCTGTTATGATGAAAAGGTACACCACGCAGTGCATGAGTGGTTGCGCAGGCTACCAAAAGAATTTTTTTCTAAAGGAATTCATGCACTTTGTAAGCGCTGGAGGACTTGCATTGAGCATGGGGGAGATTATGTTGAAAAGTGATACAGCTTTGTACCACTTGTGCACAATAAATAATACTCAAAAAAATATTTAAGGTTTTCATTGACTCGCCTATATACATGCTAGTGTAACCATTCATTATAACCTGCTGGTTGCCTGTGGTTCTGCATGGGTGTGAAACTTGGTCTCTGACATTAAAGGAGGAACATAGACTGAGGGTGTTTGAGAACAGGGTGCTGAGGATCATATTTGGACCGAAGAGAGATGAAGTCACAGGAGGTTGGAGAAAACTGCATAATGAGCAGATTTATAACTTGTACCCATCTCCAAGTATAATTAGAATGATCAAGTCAAGGAGGATGAGGTGGGCAGGGCATGTAGCACGAATGGGGGAGAAGAGGAATGCATATAGGATATTGGTGGGAAAGCCAGAAGGAAAGGGACCACTAGGAAGACCAAGACATAGGTGGGTGGACAATATTAAAATGGATCTTAGAGAGATACTATGGGATGGTATGGATTTGATTGATCTGGCTCAGGATAGGGACCAGTGGAGGGCTCTTGTGAACACGGTAATGAACCTTCGGGTTCCATAAAATGCTGGGAAATTCTTGAGTAGCTGCAGAATTGGCGGCTCCTCCAGAAGGGCTCAGCTCCATGCGTAAGTAAGTAAGTAAGTAAGTAAGGATTATTTTTTTTTATTGCTAGTGGGGTGGGACTAAGTCCCTTGTACTGCAGCCATTTCTGGACTACTGTATCAGCCCCAGATGATAGGTGAGGGTGATTGTGGAGCAATTGGTGGAATGAAGATTGGCAGGGGAAACTGAAGTACTCAGAAAAAACCTGCCCGAGCGCCACTTTGTCCATCACAAATTCCACCTGACCAGACCCAGGCCGCTGCGATGGGAAGCCAGCGACTAACCACTTGAGCTATGTTGCGGCAATGTATGCAAGTAAGAAAGGTTATAACAAGCAGTAATTAATTATTATAATTAAAAACATACATTATGTGTTTAGAGTATGGAGAGATATGCCACACAGAGCCCTGAGGAGGTGACATATGACGATTCTTTCTGTCCTCTCCAGATGTTTCTAATGTTTTTTTTTTAATAGAAATTTTAAGTTCTGAGATGGCAGCAAAACTTTGTGTAATTCCAGATTTGGTATCTTGTGTATCTTCATGTAGGAGGGCGACAGACCCATGCTTTGACCATTATCAATCACTGGTCTGTCCAGGATGCCATTTGCATCTCAAGGTTTAAAGGCACTACGAACTTCCATGACTGGAAATCCAGAAATTACAAAGAGTTCTTAATTTTTAAACTAGGACATTGAGGGAAAATTAGGGTGGTAACCTTTACTGCAAAGAGGGGTCATAAAATTTTCTGGGCATCAGAACCTCTTGGCTCTGCAAATACTCAACTTCTAGATATCAAAGTATTTGGGTGCAAATCTATGTTTCTCAAAATTCTAAATTCATGACCTATGTAACCTACTAGGCTGACTATTAGTCAACTATCCAAAGAGATCAGAGTGTAGATGGCAACAGTAAACCAATCTGTAAACTATTAGAAAGTGTATGACAGTATTAAAGTGAACTCTGCTAGTATTCAAGTGTGTATAAATTATGCCAGCACTGTTCAATAAATCACGACTCCAAGTGTAACCAGCATATTCATTGTGTGTGTGTGTGTGTGTGTGAAGAATGCTCTTACTTCCCTGCCACAGCAAGGCCAATTAAGCCCAGAGATCATGTCCTACCCAGTCACAGACCAGAGTCAGTCACCCCTTGCTGACCCTTACCCAAAGGCATTACACTAATCTGTAGTTCCTGTAACCTGGTGACTTCTTCTTCTGCCTTCCCAACTCAACACCAACATGGAGGGGAAGGAGGTAAGGTCAACTATGTCAGCAGCAGTTTTCTGCATTGCCTACAGGTGGAGAAGGCCACCCCTCATGCAGCCTGTCTCCGAGGAGAAATTCAGATAGCATAAACTATAACCAGGGTAATCTCTAAACATGGGGCTAAAGGTAGTGACAGCAGCCTGCCATAAAAGGAATGCCTCTAAGTGTCACCCATCGTCCGGCTGCGGCACAGGGAGAGAAGGAGCAGGAAGAACAGTCATACTAGTCTCTCTTTATGAGTGAAAACACTCATACAAAGTAGGTGGAGTAACTTCTTTCATTTTCACAGTTTAAGAACTTTAGCCTAAGATGCAATTTTTGTGATTCATTCCGATACACAGCAGAACTTTCTGGACTGGTGATCAGACCACAACAAGATATGAAGAGCTGGACAGATATTCATGCTCCAATATGAATGGCCTTTAAGAACATGCATGCCCAAACTACATGGCCATGAGGGGAAGTAACAACAAAAAATGCACAACTGTGGTCGCTGCACTTGCAATACCATCTTGTCATTAAAGTCAATATCACTGCAGGATTTATAAATCCAAAGTTTATAATGGAAAGGTCATAGAAATATGGCAAAACTGTATCATTACCCATATTGCTTGGCTCCACTGTCACCGCAGTGCTGTCCCCTGTTCCTGGCTGCAAGAAGTTACTCAAGTGGTCATCAATACCAGGATCAAGCACTTGCTCATTCGGTCGGCTTGCCTAAATAACATAATGCACGTCTCAAGAAATAATGAAAAACACCATGGAAACTGTTAAAAAAGATTTGTTTTATCAGTGCACTACAATGTTCAGGCACTTGATTTTTACAAATTCAAATTTGTAATCTTTGCTCATTTCAGCAACATGAACATTTCTCAGAAGTATAAGGCAGAGTTTCTTGGTTTAATGACAACATAATTAATTGCACAATATACATTGCATTTTGTTGCATAATTCACATCCCATCATTTTTAACTGGGAAAAAGGTACCAGCATGTTTCACACGTTCCATTCTTATGCACCAGAAATCATGCATCAAGAGTGTGTGGGAGAATAATGAATGTGGCACAATTCAATGAAAATTGGTACCTGATATGTTGTCATATGGTCTGTAGTGTTAATTTGCAGCCACATGAATGCCACAAAGGAGACCATACATCAGTTGATGAGATGCTGTGATGTGTTGATGTAACATGGCAAATATGACATGAAGACTTAGATCTGAGAAGCCATCAGTGAATATGATGACTGACGTTCTGATTTGTTTGAAAAATAATAGGTATTTGTATGGCATTCAAAGAATATGTGCCACAGAATGTGATGATAAATGCAATGGATCCCAGAAAAAGTTGGCTGCCGCCTGCAGGAAGGTGTCCTGCTGTGCAACAGTGGCATGGTGCAAGAGGAACAGTTTCAGGAAATTTTGACCCAGGGAAACTGTAGACTGTGGCAGGAATTGGCCACTGGCAGAAAGACGACCCACCATGCAACAGTGGCACGGCGCAAGAGGAACATCTTCAGGAAATTTTGACCCAGGGAAACTGTAGACTGTGGTAGGAATTGGCCACTGGCAGAAAGATGACCTGCCGTGCAAGAGTGGCATGGCGCAAGGGGAAATTTCATCAGGAAATATTCGACCAGGGACAATGTTGAGCAAGAAACCCAGAAAGGCCGAATAGAGGAGAGTAGATGTTGGAAGGTCCCGGAATGCAACAATGGCATAAGGGACTGGGCCTGAAACGAGGCAGCAAGCAAATAAAGGACAATGAGGAAATGGACCTGGGGTGGGGGGAGATTTTGGATTAGGGCAATACATCTGGATGTCTTAGCAACTTAGCAGTGAACTGCTCGGGACAAGCTGGCCTTAAGGAGGGAGCGGATGTAGCGGTTTGAGAACAGGCAACAGAAAGGAAAAAAAAAACACCAAGACAGAGAAAAAGAAGACATTGCAAGCACAGCCCTTGGAAGAAAAGGAACAGGGATACACAATTAGGCTAATTAGGATGAACAGCCTTAAGGAGGGAGCAATGTGGCGTATTTGCTCTATGCAGGAACTGTTGAGCCACAGAGGCCTTGGGACACGTTCACCAATGGGAGAGTTGTGGATTGTATTGGTGTGTTGCTAGGCAACAGCTCTGTGAATGCTTGGATTGCGCAACAGTAAGTAGAGGTCACATGACCTATGTGTTTCTGTGAGTGATGTCACATACCCTCATCCAGCCTGTTGCTACGCAATGTTTGGTAAACACACCTCCACACTAGGCTGTGACGTCATGCAACAGCGGCACCTATCATGTCACTAGCTTTCTATGGAGTCTGTGCCACGACTGTTACTATGCAATCGCTCAGTAAATATGTTCCAACAATATAGGCTGTTTTCTGCGTCGTCAGTGTGGAAGCTATATAACGACAGTTACAGACAAAACAGATGTCAGTATTCGGGAGTATTTTTGAGTGGCAGAAGCAGATGAAGTGGAACAAGGAATAAAGAATACAGGAGGTTAGCCTGTGAGGATGTAAAGTGTGATCGGAAGATTTCATGTGTAATACTTGAAGTGATTCAGGAAGCANGATGAAGTGAAACCAGGAATAAAGAAGAATACAGGAGGTTAGCCTGTGAGGATGTAAAGTGTGATTGGAAGATTTCATGTGTAATACTTGAAGTGATTCAGGAAGCAGATGAAGTGGAACCAGGAATAAAGAAAAACATAGGAGGTTAGCCTGTGAGGATGTAAAGTGTGATCGGAAGATTTCATGTGTAATACTTGAAGTGATTCGGAAAGCAGATGAAGTGGAACCAAGGATAAAGAAGAACACAGGAGGTTGGTTTGTGAGGATGTAAAGTGTGATTGGAAGATTTCATGTGTAATACTTGGAGTGATTTGAAGTGACAGTTTCTGTGTGGAGAACCATTACTAGAAGACAACTAGTGGAAGACAGAGAATCCTAGTGCGTGTGCAATGGTGAATTGGAAAGTGTGTAAATCAGTGACAACGCTGTATTAGAATGTAATTAAGAGGGAGTGTGTAACCGAATGGTTAATAAACCCAATTACAAATCCGAATGGCATCTTCAGTAGCCAAACATGCTACAATATACAAAATATTTAAACAGAAAAATAAGCCATCTTTGTAATCAATTAAGCCCATTTTGGACCAACCCACGACTTCTGGAGAATATGTTTCACTTTAACAAACATGTCAAGTACGGAGCAATATTTTCTATGATGGACCACTTCCATTAATCATGCACCCATAACAAACAATCAAACTCCGTGGTTTTGGTCCGCAAGTGAACTATCAAGGGAATAGGGGCTCCGGTCTAGAAAACCGAAATTAACGGGCATGGGGATTCGTTGCGCTGACCACACGACACCCTCTATCCACAAAAGGTGGCACTAACTTTGCTGACAAGCGGCGGTCGCTCGGTCAGTAATCATGCACCCATGCAAAAACTAAATGTGCATGAATTTTACAGTGAAATATAATAGAGCATCAAGTGATAGAACAATAATAAATTCTGAACTGGAAAGGTTGTAGAAAAAAGCAGTATTGGCCTCTTTCCAAATGCTATCCTAGCATTTGTTTGGCAGCAAAAAAGCAAACCACTCACAACAGCCAGTCTCTAAGACAAGATTTGCAGCTTAGATCTCTTAAACATAAAAGCTATCCCTGTAACCGGCCATGGAGGCCCATAGGGCTGCCCTTTACCCTGAAGGAAGATTCCTGGTACTCATTTCTGTTAGAGGCTGAGTCGACCCCAGGGCCATAGTGCGGTTGGAAGGATTAGGTCAATTGAAAAAAAATCCACCTCATCAGGACTCGAACCCGTGACCTTCAAGCTCATAGCATAGTGCCTCAACCGACTATGCTACTGCATGCCCCCTTAAACATAAACCATACATGCTGACAAATACCAAGACATTCATTTGCTTAAGATAAAAGGGCCTTACTAATTTCATTGTATTATTTAATTATTTGATAGGCCTAAAGAAATGGTTTCAAGTAGTGGATTTTAGTTGGTGAGTCACAAAGCATGTCATGAGGAACATGCTTTTGTAAAATGAAAGTATACACCAGTTTAAGGAAGTCTGGTAGTAAAATGAAAAGTAATTTCTTTTGATCAAACGGGGTTGTGGACAGCTGCAAATATTGTTAATTAAGGGGAGGGGGGTGGCACAGACAAAAGGTTGAGACAGTGATCCAAACTGTATGGCTAGTGTTAGAATCCGCACAATTAAGCAGTGCAGAAAATGATTAAAGTCACTGAATGACTGAGGAGGAAATATTCATACACCTGGATACTAAATGTACTAAATGTATGTCTTGCCTGATTAACAGACATGAGAACATTTCTCATTCACACTATTCCTATCACAGGCTTTTGACACCAGTATTCCCTACCAGCTCAATCATATGGTGGGAAGTCCTGGTTGAAATAATGATGGTCACAACTAGGGCTGCACAAGCTTAATCTACCTGTATGTTCTGCTGCAGTGCTGAATTTAAAGAAAAGTGTAAATTGTTACTGTGTAAATATATAAAAACTCTATTTGGACTGATAAAAGTTTCATTAAATTATATACAGGAGGCCCTTACTAACCTTTATTTACAAACTGCAACCTTAGTCTTATTTGAGAGTTCAGCTTGCCAGTTTACACAAAATTCCACATCTGAAGTGTGAAGCAAATTTATATATTTGTATTTATGTTTATAGATTGTGAAAATGTAATATGGGGATTTCTTAGTCAAAACAGGCATAAAATCATAGTTTCATAATAATTGGGGATGCCTATGATAAAGTTAACATTACAATAAAAAAAATAATGTACTTCTTTTGGCTTATTTTGGACTTCACCCATCGTCCGGTATATAAAAAGACAAAAAACCACAACGTTTCGGAGACTGGATCTGTCTCCGTCTTCAGGTGTATAGGGAAGGTTTAACCTACTATATACCGGACGATGGGTGAAGTCCAAAATAAGCCAAAAGAAGTACAGTATACACCATCGTCAGAATCCTTTCAAACACAATAATATTCCAAAAATTATTTTTCTTTACTTTCTTGTAAAATGATTTGGGGAAAATTATATGTATTACTATGTTAACAGAATTTTAATTTAAATCTGTGCATGACATTTCCCAGTTTGACTGAATCGAGTATTCATAACCAACATGCAATGTCAGTAGAAAAGATGACTCACCTGTTTATTAACAGATTCCACAACCATAGTAGATTGTGGATAGTGCAACACCTGCTTACTTTGGTCACTGCACTCTGATATTCCAGCATTACTACTACTGTCTGTTGCTTGTAATTGCTCTGCAACACAGATACATTAATATGTCAATAGATGTTATAACTGACCCACCACTTATAACTGTCCTCTTAGTGCCCTTACATTCATCTGCCACTTCCTTGTTGTCATCTGGTTCAGGGTAGGGTGTGGGATTACTCTGAATTTGAATTTGTATGGGCGCCAGTGGACTTGGGTGAAATCCACGAATTTGGAAAGGGGAAAACAAAGGGGGGAATGTGGATAGGCGGGTGTTTGGGGTTTCGACTGCTCAGACGGTAGGACAAGATTCTGTCTCAGGGCGACTTCTGGGCCTTGCTCACACAAGGAGTAGAGAACACTTAAAACACACACTTCAGCAACACTGTTGCTCTTTATTGTAGATGTGAACTAGAATTACATATTACAAGGCTGTAGCACCTTTGAATTTGTGTACTGGACTTGGCCAACACCGATTTAATGTCTGGGAGGTTACTCCTGTTACCCCCTTTAGACAACTGACTCCAGTTACTCCCTTTAGATGACTGACTCCTCCGGAGAGGCAGAAGTCTTGACGATTCCGGGAATGCCCGGTTTCTTCTCCTCTGAAATTTTGCTGATTCGCTGAACTTAAAATTTGGGTGTTACTCTCATTTACATTCAGCCAATCCCTAACCAGATCCATGTAAATTTGGGCCTAAGTACAAGATGGTCTTTCTGACTGCTCTCAAATAAATGAAGGTACAGTAACAACCGCTCGGTACACCCCTCCGAAAATTATTGCAACTCATATCTGTTAAGTCTCAAATTTTCAAAGACTCGTACCGCCGAAGTTAAGCATTGAAATTCCCAGAAAACGCGGAGGGATACTTCCTGCTCTGTTCTGGGTTTTCCAGTGACCTGCAGCTTGCTTGTCCCTCAGAAAGACCAGATGTCATCCTTGGCGCCTGCTGGTGCTTGGGTCAATTGTGTTTCATCTTTTGTTAAGAGTAATACAGTTCGTTTACTTGTAGTACAGGGTGATTCATATAGATCCGGGTCAACAAAATGAACTGAAATATAAAATATACCATACAGATATTAAAGTAATTTACACATATCTTATCTTGGATTGTGTGCCATGATCAGATCAGGTGTTGAAAGTGTCCACTGTTTTCAAGTAGGCATGCCTCCACCCACGTTTGCATACTCGCCATGACTCGCTGCTGTGTTTCTTCAGTGATGTTCCTGATTTCAGCCGAAATATTGTCCTTTAAATCCTGTAACATACGTGGTTTGTTTGCATACACCCTGTCCTTCAGTAAACCCCAGAGAAAAAATCCGGGCTGGTAAGGTTGGGGGATTTTGGGGGCCACATCTTTTTAGAGATGATGCGATCAGGGAAGAAGCTCTCAATCAGTTCCACGGACATGTTGGACGTGTGGCACGTTGCTGAATCCTGCTGAAAATAACCCTGTGTAAGTTCCACATCATCCAGCTGCTGCATGAAATCGTAAAAAATACAGCAATATAAGGTGCTGTCCACAGTCATGTCGAAGAAGATCGGTCCAATGATTCGTAAACCAGAAATGGTGCACCATACACCCACTTTCTGTGGGTGTAGTGGTGATTCAGCAATCTCATGTGGGTTTTCAGATGCCCAGATCCTGGAATTTTGCGTGTTTACATATCCTGATAGGTGGAACCATGCTTCATCACTAAGCTAAGTGATATCCAAAATTCTGGGGTTATCGTGCATAAATTCCCGAAACCATAAACAGTGCTGTACCCGTTTATCTTTATCAACATCACCCAGTTCCTGAACACTGGTGATCTTGTAGGGATGAAGATTCGCTTTCTTTGCAGCCCACTGACACGTTGAATAAGAATACCCGGGTTACTGGCTTAGACGTCGTAATGATTTCTTGGAAGACTGCAGTAACCTGTCCCGCACAATTGCAATCGTTTCTTCTGGCATTTCTAGGTGGTTTTTACTACGTTCACTTAAAAGCGTCCCTGTCCTTCCCAATTTCTGAGCCAAGGACTGTATAGTCGATTTCGCTGGCTTCTTGTGAACTCCAAACTTCCTCCTGAATTCCAAGTGTGTGTTTGCAATCGAGCCTGTCGCCCAGTATGTGCGCACGAGAAACACTTGCTGTTCAACAGTGTACTCCATGACTGTCGCCTACACACTGCAGACATGTTTCAGGATTGTCCTTGACCTTGCAGCATAAGGGCTGCCACTTGCCGGATCATGCGCACACCATTTGACTCAGCACGGCCCACGGATTATTATGTCATAATTGTGAGAGGTTATATGCATCACCTGCGGAATTATTAGCAAGATCATTGGGACGGTTCTATATGATTCACCCTGTATATTATAATTAAGAATGTAAATCAACAACATTGCTGAGGTTCCTGCATGGTGCAGTTACAATGTAATTATGTAAACATAGCCTGAGGTAAATGAAAGGTCTTCATGCAAAACCATTATGACGGCAAAGTCACTATTAACAAAATTCAGACATTAATATTTTTAGGCTTTGTTGTATGACAGTTCTTTATACTGATGCTGAAGTTGTGATACATTGTACTTGTATGTCATAATCACTAATGACTCTTAATTAAAGACAAATTCTTAATAGATTTAGTTTGTTGTTTTAGAAAGAAATTTAATCAACACAAAAATACTGTCTGCGCACACAAATTCATGCATTATCATCGTGAAAGGGAAACCCAGTCCTCGAAATATCGCCACCTGGTCTGCGTATTTCACAATGGAAAAAATGTTTCATGAACACCTGGACATGAACACAATTTAAAGAATATATTTAAATGATTATGATCACTGACAGGTAGTACCATTGCTCAAGTGGTTAGTCGCTGGCTTCCCATCGTGGCGGCCCGGGTTCAATCCCGGGTCTGTTCAAGTGGGATTTGTGGTGGATAAAGTGGCGCTGGGGCAGGTTTTCTCCTAGTACTTCAGTTTCCTTGCAAATCTTCATTCCACCAATTGTTCCTCAATTAACCTCACCTATCATCTGGGGCTGGTACAATAAGCCAGAAGTGGCCGCAGTACAAGGGACTTAGTCCCACCCCACTAGCAATAAAAAATGATTGCTGACATAAAAGAAAATTGATAACAATTTTTTTGGGACTAAACATCGTGTTTAAAGGACTCTATGAAACTATTTCAAACACAACTACCACTTCAGTGTTTGAATTTACATGATACCAGCTTAAGTTAAAAACGAGGAAAAGCTGGTACACTTATTATTATGAAACTAACTGCATTATTTTCAACAATTCCATCTGAGTTATACAGCTTATGTTAATACAGAAGTACTTTGTGTTTCTACCCAAGTAGAATAATTGTATTTGTTTACACCTGAATTTCAGCCTCTAACAGAAATGAGTACCAGGAATTAATTAAATAATTATCTTGGGGAGTAAAGCACAGCTGGTGCGTAAGGCTGACAACCTTACCGCCATCTTTGAGCCGACTGTCTAGATAATGTGGGACCCTCAACATCTCACAACCCTATGGGCCTTCACGGCCTGGTACAGGGAAAGCTTTACTTTTTTACACCTGAATTTCTTTTTACAATAATGTGACCTTCTAAAGAAAAGTCAAGGCAAATAAATACAAGTGTTAAAACATTACAGGGATTCAAAGATATTCCAATTTAGTTAGGAAAGTGGTCTCAATGTGGAGTACACAGTTTGTTGTAGTTGTACATAATTCCATTTTTATTAAGAAGAAATTCAAAATGGCTAAGAGACCATTTGGGAGACCTTTACATGGATGGATACTGTCAAAACTGATCTTAAAGAAATATGGTGTAAGAACTGAAACAGATTTGTCTCGCTCAAGGCAGGGTCAGGAGGCAGGTTCTTGTGAACACACATTCCATAAACATTTCTTGATCAGCTCAGCAACTCTTAGTTTCTCATGAAAGACTCTACTTAATGGAATTAGTTACAATGAAATAACATACAAAAAATTTGTAAATTCATTAGTAAAATAATCTCCATTCAAGGATGAACATTTATGGATACATATGTAATGTAAATACACAAATAAAGGCCATGGTTAAATCAAACTTAAAGTTAGTAAAATTGTAAATTCCACTGTGTTTATATTAAATACAACTATTTTTGTAGAAAAACAAGAACACTGACTAAACGCACTGGACTCATATATACTGTAGCATGCAGACCAGTCACTAAGTAATGACTCTGTAAACAATGCCCCTTGCTAGGCAACAGATACCTAACCTGAACCAATGGACTAACTTGGAAGTGGTGTTCTCCACGCAGTCTTTGCAACACCTGTACTATCCAACAACAGAAGAGCTGCTGGGAGAGGTGTTTTCTGTGTGGTCCATGCTGAGGCATTACCAAGTCTAGAGTTTACTTAGTTGTAAGAGTCACCAGCCAGTAAAGGATGTGGACATGGAAGCCAAGGGATCTACGGCACTGGAAGCCATTATCAGATGACTGGTGAAGACACAGCAGACTGAGAAGACTTAGTACACCTGTAGTGAACTGCTGAGTGTGTTAATTAATGATACTGCTATAGTTACCTGTAGTTACAATCTGTAAGTGTTCAATAAATCCAGTTACCAAACTGAAGTAAAAAGACTTCCAGACTGCAAAAAGATAATGACTAATTAATAGCAAAAACTTGCCACATTGATATCATTTCTTAGAGAGCTATAGATGAGGGTGAAGGGAAGTACTTAATTACTTTTGTATTTTCTCATATTGAGATACCCAGGCCAGTTTACCTGATTATAGACTTCAATTCATAATTTTTTATTGCTGACTTCTGGTTTTCACAGTGCTTAATTATGGACACTAATTATATTCTTGGGTGGTTACACTGTACCTCTGAAACAATGGCAAAATCTTCCATTTACACATGATGTAACAACTTAAGAACAGAATTAACATACAATCTTTCCTATTGTTGAAAATGAATAAACTACTTAAGCAATGAAGAAGCCATTTAATATTTCTCTGGAGACAATGAACGGAACAAGAAACTGAGGAAAGCAGGGGACCTGATATTATATAATGAAAATGGAACTACTGAAAATTAATGTTACAGAACTGGAAAACCTTATATCTAGGAAGAGTAAACGGAGATTCCACTGTAATTATATATGTGACAAGCAACAGAAACATACCCATTCCATCTTCTATGTACTGGAAAGTATCAAGGTTGATGTCAGCTGAGGCCAAAGCTGTACTAAATATGTCCATTGTGCCAGATGCAGAGGATGTGGACACAATCCTAACAGCAGAACTTGAAGCTTCTCTGCTGGAATCACTTGTTTCCCCTTAAGAGGAGCAATGTTATTAGACAAATCTTGACACTTGGGTCACATGCTAATATTTAGATAAAAATTAGATGCATTCTTTGAAATTTTGCTTACCTTATTGCTCATTTATTGCCAATACAAGCACATTCTTGTAAATCTAAATGATGAACGAGGGCTCTTCAGAAATTAACCTCTGTTTATTTTAGGTAAGTAATGTAGGAATGGGAGACAGCTCTCGCAAGTGAGGTAGCATCACATGACTTGTAAACCATCACATAACTGGTCATCTAGTGTTTGCTTTTATCCCTACAAAGTGACTTATGATGTGTTCTGCAATCAATAATCCTGCCAGCTGCAAAATTTGCACTGTTATCCATTTTTTCACACTAAAAGACATGAGTGCTGCAAAAATATATCGTGAATTATGAGCAGTTTACAACCAAGATGTAATGAGTGAAGGAACTGTAAGACAATGGTGCAGAATGTTCAAAGGTTAGGAAACAAATGTTCGTGATGAAGAGCGAAATGGTCAGCCATCTCTAGTGAATGATGATCTTGCTCAAAATTTGTGAAAAATGAAGCTTCACAATTTCATAACTTTCACATGACTTTCCACAAATTTCATGCATGTTTCTCTATAAGATTATCAGTCAGGCTAGGCTTGGCTGTCACAAGTTTTGAGCAAGATGGGTTCTGAAAATGCTCAGGGTGTGCACAAAATGCAGAGAATGGCTTCAGCTTTGACCTTTTAACAACAATACTGCAAAGATTGCGATGAGTTTCTCAATCACATCATATGAGTAACAGGTGATGATACCTTGTTTTCATTTGTGAATGTTGAAACCAGAGAGCAGTCAAAGCAGTGGATGCACACACATACACCAAAGAAGCCAAAATAGTTTAAACATATATTTCTGCCAGAAAGCTCATGGCAACTGTTTTCTGGGACAGGAAAGGAGTGATGATAGTGGAATTCAAGCAACAAGGAACAACAATAACATCAGAAGTGTATTGAAAAATACTAAAAAACTGTGTAGGGCCATTCAGAACAAAAGGTGTGGAATGCTGACACACAGTGTACTTGTACTCCTCTATGACAATGTGTGCCCAAGTACACCTGCTTGCACTCAAGCTCTGCTGAAGCATATCAACTGGGAGTTGTTTGACCATCATCCTTAGAGCGCTAATCTCACTCCGAATGACTACCACCTGTTTATCTACCTGAAGAAATGTTTTGGATCACAGTGCTCCAACAATACGAGTAATGCGAAGTTGATTGAAGGTGTCAAAATATGGCTAAGCTCACAGGCTGTAGACTTTTTTACACAGGCATACAAAAACTTATTCCCCAATATGGCTAGTGCCTCAATTCCAGTGGTGACTATGTGGAAAAGTAGCTTAAGACTGTACAATTTTTTTTCCCATTTTTGCTTGTTAACAGCTCACCAGAGGTTACTTTCTGAACAGCCCTTGTATATAGGTCTATATCACATTGCATAAAATTATATATTTTTCTTTCTTGTACTTCTGTTAAATATTGTCATAAATATGTATATGTGCTGTATATGCACATGTACACTTATACACATCTTACCCAAATCTCACACACTATATTATATTTTAATTAACTTTACTGCCTGCATATCCAAGCAATGGACCCATGTCCTATTACAATATATGACATGACGACTCAGATGATTGATGTTTAAACATTCGTATCACCTGATGATGACTTAGAAATAGGACAACATGAAGAGGGTAATAATAAACAATATTAATACTAGGTAGGTGTCGACAGTATTATAAGAATTACATGTTAGGACATTAGCTGAAGATAGAGAATGAGGTTGAAATGGCTCTTCTAAATACAGATGTGCATGATGTACAAGCTACCTGCTCCTGATATTGCAGCTGGCTGATGAATGGAGTAGATGCCAGTCTGAGGATCAAGTTCCCCGATCACCTCCATTACTTCATGACTTCCAGAATCACCAACATCTTGTTGGACCACTTGGTGCAGGTTAATATTGCAAGCATTCTGTGGACAAATTCACAAGGAAATAGCCTTATTAAGAGAGAGCATCTAATTTGGGATATCCTGCAGCAACTGATACATACATCTTGAGAACAATCTTAAGCAGAAGGGCATAGTATGAATGTGTGAGGGGGAGCACCAGTATGAAAGCCTGATAATGTTGTTAAGAGATTACAGTCCTGGATATTATTTATAAATTATGAATCGCCTCAGAGAAATGTAGACAGGCACACTCCAGTGAAGACTTCATGTAAACTGTGCATGCCAACTTACTTCAGAAAGCCTGAAGTGTGGATGAAAGGCCCACGATTCTGGATCCTAACTACCACATTCTTTTTTTAAATTCGCTTAGTGGGGGCGGGAGTCCAACTGGATCCACTTGGCACGGCAGCCACTGATTGGCCTATTGTAGCCTGCCCCAGGTGATTATGATGGAGAATTTGGTGGAATGAAGATTGGCAGGGGAAACAGAAGTACTTGGAGAAAACCCGCCCCAGTGCACTTTGTCCACCACAAATCCCACTTGACCAGACCCAGGATCGAACCCGGGCCGCCGCAGTGGAAAGCCAGTGACTAACAACTTGAGCTATGGCACAGCCTTCTAACTACCACTTACTGTTCTTTCCTGTCTCTATTAGTTATTTTATACTATTTCAACCACAAACGATACTGATGTTGGCAAGGATCAGTAAGAAAACTTGGAAAATAATTAATTATTAACAGTGTTCATTGACAAGATTTGAGGGTTTCTGGGTTATGACACAAAGTAGTTCTACAGGTGGTTACTATTTTACAGGAACCTGTTGCTTCCATCTTCAGAATGTGAATGGAATGAAACTACATTGTGTCATAACCCAGAAGACCATGACCTCAATAATTCTTTCTCAACAACAATGACAATCAAAATCAGTTAAATAAACTAACTCCAGGGAACAGTTCTTCCTGTGAAAATGACAGTTACTCATTTCATCATGAAACTCTATGCCGTTTATGGAACCTATAAGTTTATTATCATGTTCACAAGAGGCCAATACCAGTCCCATCCTGAGCCTGTATAATACAGTCCACTTATTTTGTAAGTTAGTTTCACTTTGCTTTCTAAAATTCTGAGAGAATTAACCCAAGTTTCACAAAACTGGGACTGAGTGTTAATAACAGCTGCAACTGACCTACGCCCTGAGTGAGGACTTTCTGTTGTTTCTTTTCCACCCACCAACTGTTGCTACTTTCTCCACTCTGCTCCATTATTCATCCTTGTAAATGCTGTTGTTATCCTCGTTACTTACCTGTATTGAAGATCTGCTTGAACTGGTGACCTGGTGAGAGGATGGCACAGTTTCTGTAACTTGGATTCCAGCTTGAGTGAGCAGTGCTCGGGTCTCTGCAGTATCTGACTGCCCAAGGAGTTCCACTGCTTCCTCTGTTTCAAATAGACATCAGATCCATTTACAATTGGCAATATAATCAAAGCAAGCAACAAATATTATGAAACATGACATGGTGATCTTCATACTTCTTCAACAAAGTTTTGGTGTTAAATTTGATATTGACATTCACAGGTCAACCTCATCTGACAGAGAGTGAGGAGAGAACTGTAAAATCATTATATAAAAGCAGTACATCAAAACATCATAAGCTGTATGGCCTCTCATTAAAAACCCAAAACAATATGAATAAGTCCGATGGACACAAACACACATTTCTTTGGTTCAGCAGAATAAAAGTGAAAGGTTAGAAATCTTAAAACGACATAAAACAATGTCATGGCAAGAACTGCCCAATTAAGGGCAAAATCTTTCCCAGAAGATACAGCAGTCACGCCATGACATTATCCACTGAATTCCGTACGGTGCCTGAGGTTATGGACTCTAGTTGTATCTTCTCACAAAGACCAACACTAATAATGGACTGCAGTGCATATCTCCAAGAATGTGATGTGACATGCCACGAAGAAGAAATGTGTGACATTTCAACAGGATATAGGAAATGGTGAGGGGTATACCACATTATGTAGAAGTAAATTAAACAATGTCAATATTGTCATGTGCTAGCGATTAGACATGGTGTTTGGGATGATAATTGGATTTACCTATAACAATCTCACTAATTTACACATTCTATAGATCACTACAAATACAGGACACATAGAGTCTCCTGTCTGTTATTCTGTCATCACCAGTCATTGCTAGGTAGCTGCTGCTAACAATGTAACTCAAGACTGACTCGACTGCTGTTGCTGGTCCTTGTTATATACACTTGGCACGGACAGTACAGGAAACACTGCATCCTCTATCATTTTGTCAGTATCTATGCTGCAGAAATGTGTTTACTGTGCCACTGTCCAGCAATGATTGCCTCCACTCATTCCAATATTTCAGCTTTCAGCCATCATATCACGATATGTTAGATGAGTGTGACTAGAGTCACAAGATTATGACTTCCCCATAATTGAGCTGAAGGATGATTATCACACATGCATGGATGTTTCACCCACCACAATTTGTTGTCCTCAATATGGGTTCACTCATATTGCCATAAGGATACAAAACAAACAAAAGAAGTGTGAACATCACAGCTTAGAGCTTGGTCTGATGTGGAGTTATTATTATTATTATTATTATTATTATTGGAGGGGGCGGGTTTCCCCATGCACTGCGACCAGTGGTCTATTGTACGTCCCCCTATGATATTCTACCAGTCTCTATACCCTACCAGTATTGGTGTGTGCCATCAGTCCTGACTCAGCCAGCGAGTTCGGCCTCTACTGGCTCAGCGGTATCTAGATGCTTCCCCCATCTACCAGAGGCGTTAGAGACTATTGTTGGGCAGTAAATGTCCTTACAAATTTGGCTCAGTGGTCTCCTTGAGACATGAGGTTCTTTTATGTGCCGTAAAGCTACGATATGGGACCCACGGCTTAAAGTCCCTCCCAGAGGACTTGTTCCCTGAATTTTTCCGCCCTTAAATTATTTCACGAACTCCACTGGGTTTGAACCCATGTATCTTGAGTCATGAGGTGGGAACGTTACCCCTGGACTATGGAGGCTGCTCTGATGTGGAGTTACTATGCACAATGGCTTCCCCTACATCAGTAGTGGCAGCCTCAGAGCTGGGCAGGCCAATATGGCCTAGTACCTACCAAAAGACCACACATCTCCCTGTAGAGGGGCATTTGGCACAGAATCTTGATAAAAAGAGACAATTATGGAGTCTATGAAAAGCAGGTGATATTGCCAAAGTTGACATTGAATGAAAGGAAGAGCTTAGTATAGTGTACAGTGTCCTGCTGTTACAATTGTAGTGGCAAAACCTTGGCCTTCATACAGACATAACCAGTTGAACCTCGAAGAAATGAGAAGTCACTACAGAAAGCTGTATATTCTTGACAGACAGAAAAGCATGGTGAAAAATATCAATGATGGGTGAAAGCAGGTTCCTCCCTCTCAAGTACTGAATGAATTTAAGGTCACATGTTGGATGCATGTTGTGCTGAACTGAAATAGGTGACAGTATACTGGGTGTAATGTGCAGCAAGCACAGTCAGTGTTCCTATGGAAACTGATGAAGGAGCACATCTGCAGGTCAGAAGGCTGTGATATTCAACTGCAGCAGACGGGCTGAAATAATGCACCATGAAATGACCAATAGTGTTAATGACATAAAATTTGCTGCACAAGTGTAAGGTTTCTTTGTAAGAAAAGTGCTGGTTCCAAATTCATCATATAAACTCCTGAGACACCTTGTGAAAGAGGTGCCAGTGCAAGGTGAATTCCAGTGCTGCTGGCAGGTCTATGGCACACAGTTTTGACTTTTATGCAGAGCCTTACAACAAGATGCCATAGTCTACTTTAAATAATACTACTGTAAAGTCAGAGTATTACCACCTAATCAACGCCCCAAGATGTACCAGATAAAACTTCTGTAATATTCAGTGACTGCTGGCATTTAACATGGAGCCACCTCAAGATTTCACCGTGAAGATGAAGACCAAAAAGCCGGACAGATGGTGCAAACAGTATGGAGCTATTATTAAGATCCAGAGTGTGGTGAGGATGTACACAGCAGGTCTTGGTTGTAGAGAACTTCTCCAATGTGACAGTCACTTTACAGTGACTTGCAGGAAATTCAACTGTATCTGTGCTTTGGGAACTTTAGATGATAGTGATAGTGCCAACTTTCTGTGAAAATTATGTGTCAGCATTTTATCAAGGGACATTTTCATCTTAATGTTCATCAAGGAATCACATGGTCAAGTCCATAATGCAAATTTCTGGACACTTGTATATTCTAAATCAATAATTCCAGTTCTCAAAGATTTGTCAGGATAATCAAAAAACAAAAGGATGTTTTAACCCAAAATTATTTCATTTTATGCATTAGGCAAAGTAAAGTGGCGCCCCCATTTAATATTCCTCATTTTCAGGTTTCCCCCCATTCAATTCCAATGATCTAGAGTCAATAATTTCAATGATAATTACATCCATTTAAAATTCCCCTCAGTTTAGTTTTTAAATTCATTGCTCCTGGGTACGTGGTAGCATAGTTGGTTCAGGAACTATGCTACAAGCTGGAAGGTTGCGGGTTCAAGTCCCGATGAGTTCATTGAAATTTTTTTCAATCGACCTAATCCTTCTAGCCACACTATGGTCCTGGGGTCGACTCAGCCTCTAACAGAAATGAGTACTAGGAATATTTTTGGAATATTCTTAGGGGTAAAGGGCAGCCGGTGCGTAAGGCTGACAACTTCACCACCATCTGTGAGCTGATTGTCTAGAAAATGTGGGAACCTCAACATCTGACAACCGTATGGACCTCCACTGCCTGTTACAGGGATACCTTTGCTTTTTTTTTTTTTACTGCACCCAAAAGAAACATTCAATGGGCGTTTCACTATTCAGTTGCCAATGGCCATGAACTGTAAAATGTGACTGAGAATCTAATGGTTATTTAAACTGTAATTCATCAGTTCCTTATGCTGATAACCTCTACCATGTACACGCTACCAGCAAAGAATATACGGATTCCAGTGAACTGAGATCTTCTACACCAGAAGCCTTTTGACCTTTCCATCCCTTCTTTCTGCTCTAAAGAGCAGCCTGCCTATGAACATTAGCTGATCCCCACACCCATATTTTGTGAGCTGATAAAGCATAAAGCCAGAATGTGTTACTTTAGAAACATCAGCACCTGTCTGTTGAAACTGGCAATATATAAATTAGTAGACTCTTACGTGAAGTCACAAATTAAACGATTACTTATATTCGTATCTGATTTCTTTTAAGGGAGGATCACAATAATAGCAACATTCTTCCTTCTGAGGAGTTCAGTCACCGAACAAATAAATACAGCAAATCAGTATTATCACATGATTATACCCAGAGTGACAACTCTTCCTCCAGCCATGTCCACAGGTAAAGACATTTCCCCTACAGGTGCTTTTGCAATGGTCTCCATTGGTGATGCTGGATTCTGAGGTCTTGTTTCCTCTTCATGTGGTTCACTGGTTTCCACCTCATTGACAGCATGCTTCTCTTGAATGTCCATTTGGATCCATTCTGATGATTAAGATATTTAACAAAGAACATTTATGCCACTTCAATGCATTACATAAGTTTGGAATCATAATATTCAGGACTGTGGCATTCATAAGCTAGAAAATTGATCAGGAAACTTATCAATGGAATTTTGTACTCAAGATTAACAGCAAAAACCCATACATGGATACATATATGAGTGTGTGTGTGTGTGTGCATCAAAATCCACAGTAATTATCCGGAATTATTACTGTGGATTTTGATGCAATACAACAACTACTGGTTCGATATTCTGCATGTATCAGATAATGAAATGAAAATGCAAATACAATTGAACAACATATTAGCAATTTATTTAATTCAAGAAATCGTTATTTAAGAGGGAAGTACTGTGCAACATTCTTATTAAATGTGGCATACCTGTGAAAGTAGTTGGGTTAATTAAAATTGTATAAACAAAACCTACAGTAAAGTCCATAAAGGTAACACCTGCACAAGACAGAATGAATGTATCCAAGGACAGGGTGTTGCTACTGACTTAACAGAAAGAAAGTAACAAGAAGATGGTGTACAATGCATAAAGACGTCATTCATTGTACTCCTTATTATACATTATTTTGGTGACCAAATCAAGGACAAAATGGATGGGGAATGTAGCGTGTATGGGATAGATGAGAAGTACACAGATAATTTTTATCAGAGTTGGACATTAATATAAACTGGATCTTAAAGGAAACAGGGTATGAGGATGTGGAAGGGACTCATCTGCCTCAGGACAGAGACCAATTGTGGCCTCTTGTGAAGGCAGTAATAAACCTTTGGTTTCTTAGCAAGCTGAGTAACTATCTGCTTCTCAAGAAGATCTCTGCTCCTGGAGCTTGTTGGTGCCCTACAAACATTTAGTACACTATTCACTTCATTTTTATATTTTATTTAATGATGCTGTCAGTAGCTCATACTACATAGTACTGAATGGTTGGATGATTATTCAGTAACGAATTGGAAAGGACGTGCAAGAAAGGAGTGATAGCCTAATTTGAGTTCCTACCTTCATATTTTCCTAGAGTGACAGAGGAAAACCATGAAAAACTTTAGTCAGGGCAGCCAGTCTCTGTGCAGAGATTTGAATCCAGGACTCTTGGAATATGAAGCAACAGTGATAGCCACTCTACCACTACATTCAGTTATCCTACTCCAAAATACATCATGACACATTTCATATCTTCAGAAAAAATAGAACCCCATTCTTTCCTTTAGTTTGTTGCTGTCTTGAGCACACATTTGCATGGATAATTCTAATTTGCTCATGCAGACAGGTCCATCTGGGTATAAAAATGGGGGGGGGGAGATGGTGTGAAATAGCAAATACTAGCATTTATTACTGATGATCTTTCATACTAATTTGATACAAGATTATTAAGTGAAGTGTCATAATCTGACACAAGAATTGTGGCAGTATGTAACATCCAACATGGTTTCAAAAAAAAAATTCTCAAAAAATCTGCAGCCACTGCAAAGTTACTTTGCAAATTAACCATACATATGTAGGATGCTATCAACTTACCTCTTCATGAAAACACTTGTTAAAGTAGAGCAAATTAGACTCATGATTCTGATTTAAAATTGTTGGATGATTAGTCGCCACAAGTGTGTGAAACATATATAGCCATATAGAATTTGTGGTTGCTATTAACATGAAATATTATGTAACACTACTTCACTGTAATAAAGAAAGTGAGGTACCTTTTGCTGAAGTTTCATTTGTTGTAGTCACTGCACTTTCTGAGGAAGAGCTTCCACTGTCAGAGAGAATACCAGATGCCTGAAGGATCTCCGCTAATACTGAGTTCTTGCTCAACTGTTCTTGACTTAAATCAAGAACAATCACATTTCCCTACACCGAAGAATCTGAGTTAAGTCATTAACTGCAAAAATGTGTACATACAACATGCAACAAACCTAACAATTCCCATTAGAATCTTTAAATTATTTTAATAAGAGAAGGTAAAAGTAAAAACAGCAAAGTAAAATTGTCCTTGTGCTTAATTAAGCACCAAGCCATGAAGATGTATGGGGGAGTGGAGATGTAGCTCCACCATTCTTAACTTTGGCACTAAATAGAGGTATGGTCAGCTTCATGCCATTGCTGCTTCATCACTGGGAAAGGGTCCCCAGTCCCCACTGGAGAGGAGGCTGGGTGGGCCCCAGAGCCAATCTGGATGCTTTGGAGTAGAGAAAAATATCTATCCCTCCCATTAGGAATTGAACCCCAGCTGTACAGCCCATAGCCTGTCACTATACTGACTGAACTATCCTGCCTTCATTAACAGAAGGTAAGGTAAAACTTCTCTGCGACTAAGCACCATTACATTAAGGTGTCCAGTGGTCACAGAGGTACAGTTCCATGTATTCTGGATAGTGACAATATATTACACTATGAATATGTGGTGTGTTCAAAGAGTATCGAACCTTCTTTTTTCCTGCGTAAACCAATGAAACGCGGAAGGCTCCCTTTGGTGGAGATGTGGAGGGGACATTAATGCGCAGTTGTGAATTTTTGCCCGCCCGCAGAAAGCGTCAGTCGCTGGCAGTTGGCCTATGAGTGAGGACGTGTAGTGAGTGCTCACCAGATTCCAGTAAGGTGTAAAATGACAGAACAACATGAGCAGCGATACTGCATCAAATTTTGCCAAGCTTGTCGATACCCAAGTGGAAACCATTCGCAAGATTCAACAGGCTTTCGGGGACGATGCCATGAGCAACTCACGGATAAAGGAGTGGTACAACTGCTTCAAAGATGGCCGCACATCAGTGGACAGCGAACCACGTTCAGACTGACCCTCAACAAGCCGAAATGAGAATGTCATTGAGTAAGTGAGGACTTTGGTCATGGAGGACCGTCGTATCACAGTCCGAGAACTTGCGAACGAGATAGGGGCAAGCATTGGATCAGTACATTCCATTTTGACCGAGGATTTGGGCATGAGGAGAGTGTCCGCAAAATTTGTACCGAAACTGCTAACAATGGAGCAGAAGCAATGCCGTCTGGAAATCGCACAGGACATGCTGGACAATGCAAACAGTAACCCCAACTCTCTGAACACCGTGATCACAGGTGATGAGTCGTGGGTTTATGGGTACGACCTGGAAACCAAGATGCAGTCATCACAGTGGAAACATCTGACATCCCCGAGGCCAAAAAAAGCACGGCAGGTCCGCAGCAATGTCAAGGTCATGTTGGCTGTTTTCTTCGACTCCTGTGGGGTTATGCATCATGAATACGCACCACAAGGCCAAACCATCACAAAGGAATACTACCATGAGGTCCTTCATCACCTTCGTGATGCTGTGCGGCACAAATGACTGGATCTGTGGGCAGCAAAAACTTGGCAGCTCCATTATGATAATGCACCCGCCCATTCTGCGCATCTGATTCAGACTTTTGTCGCCAAACACAACGTCCCTGTGATTCGTCAGGCTCCCTACTCCCCTGATATGGCTCTGTGTGACTTTTGGCTATTTCCCAAGCTGAAAATGCCGCTGAAAGGAACCTGATTTGAGTCAAGAGAAGACATCATGCGGAATACGACGGCCCGGCTGATCACCATTCCAAAAGACACGTTCCAGAAGTGTTTCCAACAATGGCAGAAGCACTGGGAGAAGTGTGTGCATTACCAAGGAGACTACTTTGAAGGGGATTAGGGTTTTGCACCTCCAAATCAATAAATGTATTTCTGCTGACCAAAGGTTCGATACTTTTTGAACACACCACGTATGACGGATGTTCAGTAAGTAAGGTTCGCTAGTCTGTTAACACTTGTGTTAATCAAGCATTTTGTTTTTCAGATGGTCCTAGCCTTGCCCTATCGAACTGCCATTTGTTTGGGTCTGTGAGACAACACTTACAAGTTTGCCAGTTCCTCAGTAATACAGTGGGAATGGCTGTTGGGGTATGTGAATGGTTTCAAATGTAAGAGCCTGATTTCTACTATGATAGAATTTTTAAAATCATGCCAAGATGGTGAAAATGCATCAGTCTTCATAATATGACTGGTATTTAGTTCTGTGTATGAAAGAACAAGAATGAAAAGGCACACTCCAATTGAAGTACACATTCACCACTTTTTCTTTCTTTCTTTTTTGTAATTTTTCACCCCCAACTGGTCTTGATATTCATTAATTACAAACTGAAGAATAAATGTTTGAATTCAAGCTAAAACCTTCAAAGAACATGAAAGATTCATGACAGCGCACTTCTTCACAGAGAATACAAGATCAAATTGTGAATAATATGGGTGATGTAGACATTTTGATAGTCACTGCAAGCATTGTTATGTTGGCAACTCTCTAATGTTAAAATATAATGCTAGAGTTGGCAACATTGTAGTAAACAATTTTAATAACAGACTGCACTACATGCCTGTTCCTAATTTCTCTACTGTTATGTGTGTAAAAACAGAATCTCTCTACTGTTATGTGTTACCATAGTTATATGTGTGAATATATACAAAACACCCATTGTGTATCAAAATTTAGTCTTAATAAAGCAGGGATAGATTGAACACTGATTCTTACTTATCATTCGATTCATGAGGAAGTAACAAAAATAACAAGCATGTCTGCCTGCAGCAGCAAGCTTGGGCTAGAAATAAAAAAAACTGCAAGAAGTTTTAGTTTATTCAGGCAGTAATAAGTTCGTCTTCATTAAATATTTTGGAAGTTAACAGTTGAACATTTAATAAAAATACATTTTCAATTGCCAAAGCTGTTTACAAAAGACAATTTTTGCCAATATGACTTCTACTGTGAAATGAGTACAACTAAAATATTTTCTTCATATTTTCCCTTATGTTCTTCTCATACTAACTCTCACAGAGGAAAATTTTCATACTTGGGATTTATGCTGTGGCACTAATATAAAATGATAATTTCACATAGTTCAGTATGGACTTACGCTACAAAATTCACGTAACCCATACATTTTTTTTTTCCTTGGCACTACAGCCCCAGTGGGCCTAAGCCTACCTCCATGAACTTCTCTGTACACTTCGGAACCCATACATCACTGTTTCAAAATCTTATCCAAAAAGGTGGCATGGGATGATGTGAGAGTTTGAAAAATATGGCAGTGTAACAGTTCAAACTAAGAGTTCAAGAATTATGTGAAAGGCAGCAAAATTTGTTTAATTTCTTAGTACCTACTGACTCATAAAAGAAAATGGCCAACCTGTGTAGAGGACACTGGCAAGTTCAATGCCTGCTGGCCGCCACCACCACTGCTGCCACTGGGCTGTATAACTGTGGTTGGTTTCTGCACAGTCATTGTGGTGAGAGGTGATGGAGGCAAATTAGTTGAAGTTAAAGACTTGCTCATGATAACTTTTCCCACAACTTCCTGCAAGCAACAAAATAATATGGACAACTTAAGAGTTCAAATTTACTATGATATACCTACACTCTCATGGGTGTTAAAAGCACTCACTATTAACATGACACATATTAGGATTTCAGAGGATTAGATCTTATACCACTCATTCTATTTTTTATATTTAACCACAAATTTATATCTGTTCTTACATTAGACAGTCAAAACACTAAGTATTTATTACATTCAGCATGTTCCTACTTTTCCTAAGAAAAAAATTAAAAAAGTGAAAAGTAAACATATCCCTGTAACAGGCTGTGGAGGCCCATAGGGTTGTGAGATGTTGAGGTTCCAACATTTTCTAGACAATTGACTCATAGACGGCGGTAAGATTGTCAGCCTTACGTGCCAGCTGCCCTTTACCCCCAAGAATATTCCCGGTACTCATTTCTGTTAGAGGCTGAGTCAAACCCAGGGCCATACTGCGGCTAAAAGCATTAGGTAAATTGAAAAAATTCGCCTCATCGGGATTCGACCCCGCCTTAATAAATTTGCATACATGCAAATGATTTAAATGACTAAGCAATTAACTCATTCTGAGGGGCACAGTCCTTCTTCAGAAGCTAATAGTAACTTGGCTGGTCAAAGAATTCCCTGCCTTTTATGCAACCTAATGGCTCATGACAGTGTTCACAAACTGCCACTGGACCTTATTATGAGCAAGCTGAATCCAGCTTCCATCCTTCTGCTCATTTTCTTTATGATAAATCAATCTACTGACTGATCTACCTAGGCCACTAGGCATATTGTGACATGCCCTTCCCAGGTTTAATTATTTGCTCATATGTGTGATGTGCCTGTTTTCCTTCATTTTAACCTAGGGGAACAAACTGTCACAAAAGGCATCAGACTTAGATAGTAATATTAAAATGGATTTAAGGGACAGAGTGTGGACTTGATTTAGCTGCCTCAGGACATAATTCAATGGTAGGCCTCTCTGAACATGGTAATGACATCCTCCTGCAATTGGGAATTTCTTGACTAGCTTAAGAAGACACCATACCATGGAATTGGTGGCATCATACTCACTTTTCCTCCATGAGACAGAGTTACACCTCTGCTGAATCCACTGGCTGATCCTTTCTGCACAACAATAACATTAGGCTTTCCTCCAGTTGGTCGTGCAATGTTGGGGTTTTGAGCTGAGATGTGCAATGCTTGGATAGGTTTTGCAGTGCTTTTGGTAATAAAAGTGGTTGAACCTGTTGGGCGAATATGGGATGAAGAAGAAACTGATGCACTATTTACTGTCATTACTCTAGGAGAAGAACCTGCGAATAAGAAAGCTCCATGTTCACATGTTATCATAATAAACACTACAGATATAAAACAGTATATTGACCACGTTACAGTTTTACTGCTAAGGTCATGGGGAGAAGTAGATCAACAAAAACATTTATACAGAACTGGCAAGCTCAAGCTTGTTGACACAAGGATGATTGCAATATTAATCTGAGAGATTAAAACTAAAATGTTGAATAAATGAACACTGATAAGACCAAGTAAGGAAAAGTGGATGTACATATATAAGAGGAGCATTTATGGGAGAAAAGAGAAAAAATGGAAAAAGAAAGCCAACTCTGTTAGAAAAGTTAATGGGGGACAACAATATTGAAGTGTTTGAAAATATGAATGATTCTTTCCAGGTCAGGATACTAACATATTCACTTCTGCACCCAAATTTTGCTGTTTATCACAGCGCTGTCCACATTTCCATATCTGATCTGGCTTGGACAGTAAAATATCATGACAAGATGAAAATCTCTTTCAGAATGCACTTGGAGCACAACGTATTTTTTCTTTTGCCAGATGGTAGACTTTGCTAGATTTTGCAGTTCTTTGGATATATGTTGATTTTTGCTAATCATTTCTTTAACGTGAAATACTATAAACTGCTGGAATATTTACAAAACTGGATAGACTTGGAGGTAAGCTGGCAACAGAGTTGCTGAGAGTGAAAATGTTAAGTGCCAGAGATTTTTGTATGAACTCCTGTTCAGTGACAAACTGTGAAGGGTGAAGATATCATTCCAGCATTTGTATTGTGTGAACACAAAATATTTTCCTTTATAGCTGGGTCTGAAATTTGACTTTCATCCTTTATACATGTTAGCCTGTAAAACAAAAAGAAATATTTCTCCATCTGCAGTTTTCTTGGGCTTTTTTCTTTTTTCAGATTAGAAATCTTTTACATTCATTTTACTCAGTCAAACAACCTAAATGTCCTCCATTAAAATATTAAATTACTGGAATTCTCA
The DNA here is from genome assembly GCF_002891405.2 of Cryptotermes secundus. Lineage (NCBI taxonomy): Eukaryota > Metazoa > Arthropoda > Insecta > Blattodea > Kalotermitidae > Cryptotermes > Cryptotermes secundus. The sequence continues at coordinate 1,073,039 of NW_019734317.1, forward strand.
GTAACATTACAATAGTTTGGGTTTTTTGCATTTATTTTTGTCAGTGGAATAACCTATTGGAGATTTCAGGAGAATCATGATGTCTTGAGGCCTTTTGCCAGACACTAAAATAACAGAAAAATTTGGAACAATTATGACAATTATTGTTGAAGTCTCTTTGTTCAGTAGGATTTGGGGTTCTCATAATGGTGGGAAAGCACACCATGTAGTCTGTTGAAAGTTAACCGATGTTTGGGAGAAGCCCTAACTCTTCTTTCTGTTCTATATTTATACATGCAACTTTCATGCAATGCTTAAAGACAGTGAAAGTATGGTGTAGGGGGCTCAAAGCTTAGCAAAATAAGCAACATTGAGCTGACTTTTTCGTCACACCCCATTTAACCTTATCTGAGTTCAATTAGTATATGAAAGGATGCACAAGAATTCTAGAAGGTTGATGCAAAGACAATGGAATTCCTATTGAAACTAACTTGGTTTTACTGGGTCTGCTCTGTTAATGTCAACAATAAAAAAAATACAAAGACTCCCAATAGCTTGCACCAAAGTCTAGGATTTTAAAAAATGTTTACAAACATGTCCAGTCACATGGTGATTATCAAGAAAACTAAAGCCATGTTTACCATGTGCAATTTACAATTTCTACATGGTTTTAATCACTGGAACACTGATTATTAAACTCCCTTCCTCCAGCTTAAATCAGATTTGCTTAACCTTACCATGGAAGGCAGGGTCATTGCTCTCAACCCATATACAGTAATTCTTAGTCAAACCAATTGCACAAACTAAAAATATTTTTTTTCTGATATTGTGTGCAAAGAGGAGCTGATATGTCATGCAAAGCATCATCATCATCATCAGTAATCTGTCAAGACGACAGGTCCACAGTCTCTTTCAAAACAATTCCTCCACTTAATGCGATCTAGAGCTTTCTCCTTCAAATGACAGTATCCTCTTCTGTCCCCAAGGTCATCCAGCATCTTCTTACGTCTTCTTCCTCGTCTTCTTGTCACTTCTATCCGCCCATCTATCTTTCCTTCGATAGCTTCTTTTAGAAGGCAGTTTCTGCGTAAAACATGTCCAATCCAATTAGCCTTCCGTTTTCTTATTTCATGTAGGATATTCCTCTGCCCACTGACTCTAATTAACACTTCTTCATTTCTCACATAATCGGTCCAACTGATCTTCTCCATTCTTCTCCAACACCACATTTCAAAACTTTCCAGATGTTTCTGATCTACTGCCCTAAGTGTCCATGTTTCAGCCCTATACAGAGCTATGCTCCAAATGTAGCATTTCACTAGTTTCTTCCTCAAATTTAAGTCCAATTTTCTGGTAAAAAGATTCTTCTTCTTGCTAAATGCAGCTTTTGCCATGGCAATCCGGGATTTAATTTCACAAGTACACCTTCCATCATCTGTTAACAAGCTACCCAAATATTTAAAACATTTCACATTCTCCAGTTGTTTTTGGTTGCAAAGCATATTATCAGAAAAAATTCCCGGACTAGGTCAAAAAAGAAATGTGGGTTTAACTTACTCAATTTTGGCTGTCATCTTCTTCAAAACAGTCTCCTTGGGAAAATATACAGCGATCACATCATTTTTTTTCCACGCTTCAAAAGCACAGTGGAAGTCATTTTCCTTAAAGTTGTTGCGTACCACTTGCGGTTCCCTTTGGATATCAGACACTGTTTCAAAATGTTGCCCCTTCAGAGTCATTTTCAATTTGGGAAACAAAGCGAAATCACAAAACGGGGCTAAGTCTGGCGAGTAAGGAGGATAGGGAACGATAACCATGTTGTTCTTAGTCACAAGCTCCATTGTTTTCAGGGACATGTGGGCAAGCGTGCTGTCATGATGAAAGAGCCAGTTGTGGTTGTGCCAAACTTCCTGTCTTTTTCGTCACACATTTTCTCTCAAGCATCTCAAAACCTCACAGTAAAAGTCAGAGTTGAGAGCACTGTTAGGAGGAACAAATTCACAGTGAACAATCCCCTTCATGTCGAAAAAACAATGAGCATGCTCTTTGTTGAAAACTGGACCTGGTGTGTCCTTTCTGCTCTTCGTGATTATGGGCTCTTCCACTGCAAGGATTGTTGCTTTGTTTCTGCATAACCATAAAACCAGCTTTTGTCACCGTTTTGATCCTAGGGATGAAAGCTGGGTCCTTGTTAGCCTTCTCTTGTAGCTCAAGACACATTTAAGCACCACTGCTTTTGATCACTTGTCAAGAGTAGGGGAACAAACTTCGCGGCAATGTGGTGCATGTTAAAATTTTCTGTTAAGATCTCCTAGCAAACTCCATAATTGATCCCAACGGTGTCTGCGGGCTCATGGATTATTCAATGATGGTCTTTGTGGATGAGTTCTCGAATTTTATCATCTTTGGTCATTTTTTTGGTGCTTGGTTGCCCTGACCGTTCGTCATCTTCAACTGATACTTGACCAGCCATGAAACATGAATGTCACTCAGAAACTGCTGTCTGGCTTAAAGAATGCTCTCCAAAAGCCTCACAAAGCATTTCAAGGGTTCTGGTAGTGGATTTATCAAGCTTCTTGCAAAACTTGATGCAGACACATTGTTTGATTTTGCCATTCAGTGCAGAAAAACAAAACACAAAGTCAAAAAACAACCTGTGTAAAAATAATGAATGTTTACAAGGTAGTGTCACGTGGCAGACTGATGCAACAGACTTGCAGAAATGTGACCATGGTCTCCCCTCTTCTTTCACCGAGGCATTTACAACAATAACGACATGGGAACTTTCTAACAGCACCTTGTATATGGCCATTTCGCAAGCTCAGTAAAATAATTTCGGGGAAAGAACAATATTGTATTTCCGAAAATTACAAATAAAGCTAAAACTTATAAATTGAGCATAATAATACATAAGGCATATTGCCTCACACTGATCTGTTGTCACTTTCACTTGATGTACTTTATCATCATTTTAATGATAGGGCCAACGACCCCCCCCCCCGCCATCATAATGTCCTGCGGTTATTCTCTCCTTCCTCAGATCTTTCAAAATTCACCTTTCCTTGTGGACCATAGTTAAGAACTCTCTCTGGGATATGGTTTTACACAGTGTATTTGCGTTTACATTTCCATGATGAATTTTTATGAGAACTCAAATTAAATGAAAAAACAGCATCGTCATATAATTTCAGACAAAGAAATAAAGTCTGGGTAAGTTAACATGTGAGTATGAAGGCTTCGGCTATACTTACTTGTTGGTACAGTCCTTGTTACCATGGAAACACTGGCTGTAGTTGCACTCATTACATACACAGGTGCCTGACCACTTGAGCTAAAACTTGGTTTTGGCAGAATTTTTGTAGCACTGCCTACACTTGACATTGGCATTATCTTCATTCCAGCTGCAACAAAATAAAATGATGATTGTGATTAAGTGTATCAATAGGTACTTCACAGCCTATTTTGCTTATGTGAGCAAGTAGGAGTGAGATCACCCTGCTCTAATGGCTACCTGTAATACTCCAGAATTGCTGAAACAAAATCCTCAAGCCCATTTCCTGACTTCCTGTTATGTACATCATAATACGGGACCCAGGTTCAAAAAACAAATTAATGCGGGAAAGGCATTATTCAATTCTAAGGTGGGTATTACAGAGACATGTAAATAAACAAAAAAATTTTCTGCGGCCTGCAGTCCGCAAGAGAACTATACCAACTGAGCGACCACCATTTGTCAGAGAAGGTAGTGCCAACTTTAGCAGATAAAGGGTGTAAAGGGTGTCGGGTGGTAAGCGCAATGGATCCCCACGGCCGTTAATCTTGGTTTTCTAGACCGGAGAGATATGTAAATAATGAAGAATAATTCAAAATTCTCAAGTTGTTAGCATTATCATATCATATTTCTCATACTTACATAATCTCCTGTACTCACAACTGACCACTTGTTACAAGACATCCTACAAAAGCAAAAGTCTCATCCACTATACATATCCTGCCTCTCCACAATGCATACCGAAGTTATAGTCAAACCAACACTTATGTACAGAGGCCTATGCTACATTATGGGCCAGTTGTAAATGCAGGCCATTTGACTGGCATGCTGCGCCTTTTCTTGCTTTGAAACAGTGAAGCCAGGCCTTGGAACACTGTTAAGTTCACCTTTAAACATGCTGGGAAATGGTTGACATTTACCTTGATTTTCAGTCCACCAATTGGTATGACAGTCATTCATTCCTGGTAAATTCACTTTTAGAATGCAGATTCCAGTACTTCATTATCTGCATTCTGCATTTCTTTCTTAGTCACTGGTCTTCCATCACACAGAACAGCAGACTGTAAAATGTCTTTACTCTTCCAAATAGTGAACAATATCAAGGAAGTTAATCCATACCATCATCTTATTTTGCTCTTTGAAGAACCACCATATTCAAAGATATGCATTACCTCAATCTTTGTAATCAAGTCTAGGTACTTCCATTTTATTGCCATAATTAGGGTTGAAAGTTGTTGAATCAAAAAACATGCAGCACAGTCATCTAAAGTTTTCCACCTCCCATTCACTAGCCAAGTGATGCAATGTGTAAGCTGCTGGATTGAAGAGAAGTTCATATGATGCCATGTGATGGAAATTTCTCATTGGCTTGAATATGGAGAGCACCTGACTATGAAGCCATCAATCCATGCTAAGTTCAGTCATACAAACATAATCTCCTTCTGCAACTATATAATATTTCGAAGAATTGCCTAATTTTTTTTGACTATGCACATATGTACTTCTACCTCAAAGTCAAGCAAATTCTCTGTTTATACATATGGTACTCCCAGTCTATGGAATTGAGATTCTTTCTCCTAGACAAGGGAAGGAACTGAGTGAGGATTAATAGTACAATAGCTTGGGAAGCAGAACTGCAAGTACAGCCAATGCCAAGTCATGGAAAAGAAACCATGGCTATTTGTGAATCACCTGTTGTAGGAAAAAGAATGATAAAAGTCATATTATGCAAGATTCTTCCCTATATGCAACATTAAGAAATTGACGATATCAACAATTTTTATCACCATTCCATTTCATTCCAGTGTAGTAACACAGTATATACATAAAAAAAATATGTTTGTGTGGACAAGCACCAAAAGTTACTATGGAGGGACCACGCCATAGCTCTAGCAGTTAGTTGCTGGCTTCCCACCATGGCTGGCCAGGTTTTCTCCGAGTATTTCAGTTTCCCCTGCCAATCTTCATTCCACCAATTGCTCCACAATCATCCTCACCTATCATCTGGGGCTGGTACAACAGGACAAAAGTGGCCGCAGTACAAGGGACATAGTCTCATCCCACTGGCAATAAAAAGAAAACTATGGAGGGCAAGATATTTTTGAGATCAACTCACAAAAGTGGCTTATGGTCTGAGTACAGCATGCAGTACACAGGATGTGAAAAGCTGAGTAAGGGGTGAAAGTGGCAGTGAGCAAGGCTGGCATGTTTTCATTTAGTGAAAATTCATTATGTATACTGAAAATGTTATCACATTTGTTAATCAAACATTGTAAAATGAGACATAAGTGTAGTACGCCTTTTGAAAGAGGCACATAAAGTCAAGGCATCACAATTTCATATTCATCTTCAATGATCACAAATTACTATTTCAAAGGCAGTTTCCTCATTTAAGGTTCTCCTCACTTTAATGGTCAGAAACTTCCTCCAGAACACTGAAATGCAGATTTCACTGTACACATTTTCTCTTTATGTCTTGCGCAAGTTTGAATGTCAGGCATAAATTTATGTTATTAATTGAGAAGTCTTAACTTACTGGAGTCCTGTTTAATGTGTAGGCTCGATTTTGAAGAATGTACAGCTGTCTTCAGCTGCACACCCTGCACACTGGGAAGGTTTGTTAATGTCTGTGTGGCTCCAGCAGTCCCACTTGCCAACTGATTGGGTGTCATAGGGATTACAATGGAGCCAGAACGAGCCCGAGGTTTGGCAGGTAGCTGAACAGATTTGGGTCGGATCTTGGGAACACCACCTGGAGATGTGATGTATGCAGTTGTTGGAATTCCACCAATAGAAACTGAAAACAATTTTTAAACACCCTCTAAAACCAATCCTGTCCAAAAATATGATACCACCTCACACTACAGAAATGGGTGCAGAATGGTCTACTCAAATATTTTCCAGTCACGTTCTTTGCAATATTTAAACTAAAAAAACCAAAGCTATCCTTGTACCAGGTCGTGAAGGCCCATAGGGTTGTGAGACATTGAGGGTCCCACATTATCTAGACAATCGGCTCAAAGATGGCGGTAAGGTTGTCAGCCTTACGTGTCGGCCGTGCTTTACTCCCCAGGAAAATTATTTAATTCCTGGTACTCATTTCTGTTAGAGGCTGAGTAAACCCCAGGACCACAGTGTGGCTGGGAGGATTAGGTCAATTGAAAAAATCCAACGACCTCATTGGGACTTGAACCCGCGATCTTCTGGCTTGTAGCATAGCCCCTCAACCAACTACGTTACTGCATGCCCCCTCCTGAAATATAGTCTTTATTAATTAAGGGTTGATGTTCCTCACAGCGCTGTCAGCAGAATCTGCAAAGAATATCATTTCCAACTAAGGACTATTTGTTTGAGTTCAGAGGTGATGGAGGACGCTGTATGACAAAATATATGTTAAGGACTATGGCAAACCTCAGGNAGTTGAAATGAAAGTACATCTTAATGAGTGCTATACCTGATTCCCTGTTAGCAGAACCCAAGAGTTCAACACTGCTAATATTAGTTCCAGCCACCCATCCTTACAACCTGTTTCCATAAGACCAGTTTTGGTGTTATCTTTACAAAATACAATACTGTATGAATTTTTCATTTCCTCTGCCCTAGATACAATACCCTGCCCACTGTAATCTCCTTCCCATCACTACCCTATTAGCATTAAGTAATTTGTATAAACCATAAAATTCCTTGTTGTGCAGTATCTTCAGTTCCCTTCTCATAGTATCCCTCTAGACACAGACATTTTACTAAGCACACCATTCTCGAGCACTCTTAATTTATGTGCTTCCTTCAAAGCAAGAGACCACATTTTGCAGTCATAACCACCCATAACATCTCCCAAAATGTCTATAGTGCTGCAGCGGCCACTTCTTGTTTTATCGCAGCACTATAGACATAGGACGAGTACTCCGAGAAATTTTAATTTTTAAAATTTGAAAAGAAAAAGAACGGAAAATTTAAAGACATTTTAATTTGAACTGAAGATTTAAAAAAGTGCCAATTTTAGAAATCAAACTGACGTGTGTAGGTTAACAAAGATTTTATACATACATACAATTGGAAAGACTGGTGTTTTTAAATTTTAAACTACGGGCAGTGTAGCAGCTATGTGAGAATATACACCTGATGATGGCCATTTAGGGCCGAAACATGTAGTGTAGAGGAACGGAAGAAGACAGAACTACAATTAAATTGTTGCACTTAAGACGGAGTTTGTCTCATATATTGTGTGAGTGTAATAGGATGCTTAAATATAATATTGTACACCTTTTCACGTGGACTATTAACAAGACTGAAATGAATATACATTTGCATACACAAGTGAAACTACACAACATCCCCATGTTACAGAATGGATGTTCTTGAAAATGTGTCCATATTATAAAACTCCATAAGGCAAATCTATTTTTTCAGTGACTCCCAGGTTATACACAGAGATACAACCCTACAGAAATCGTTAGGATTCATGGTTATAATCAAGACATGCCATTTTAATCACCTAAAATAAGATGGGAATAGCAACCACGCTACCAGCCATTCCCTACATTGCCGATGCATGATCACAGACTAGCCAGGTACGTATCCTATAATGTCATAGAGGTATACGTAATATGAATTTCTTAACAAATAACAGCTTCTTAAAAAACAGTTTGGATTGAACATGTTGCTGCACATTTTGTGTTCAAAAATTTTTAATATTCAGCCAAAAAGTTTCAGTAACCACAAATTATGGTTCCCGTCTCATAACTTCCAAAATGGCAAAATTCTGTAACTTGACCATCCATAATACAGGGTCACACTATATTTATTAACTCCTAGTAAAGAAAGTATCAACGTAAAGCCAAGAATCTTTCCAGGAAAGTCAAGTGTCTGTCTGCACAATGGAACAGTTAAGAGAAAGTACTTAACTCAACTGTGCTCTCATGAAGACAGGTATATAACACAGATAAATCAGACTGCATCTACCAAAGACAAAGGACAACCTGCCTGTTGTTGCTGTGAGATTGCCACCACTGTTTGGATTTGTGGATATAGTCACAATGTTTCCAACTCCACCAGGACCAGGATGTGCAGGAGCTCCCATAGTAGTTGAAGTCTGGTTATTGATGATAAGGGAAGTACCTCGAGGTTGCTGGCTTAATGTGTTGGATGAACAAGTGGCTGACACTGTTTTTACAATGGGAACACTCAACGATCTCTGTAAAATGCTAGGAGATCCAGCTGCTGTGGAACTTGATACTATAATCACCTACATAACAAAGCCAACAAAACACAGAGTATGGTTGGTACATTATTCAGTGATGTAATCAACTACAGATTAATTAGCACTCTCTGAAGTAATGACCATACCTTTACTCATCATGGCATTTACCTAGAGGAACTAAGGAAAGCTATAAAAACGAACTTCAGATTCAATAGTTGGTGTTCCAACCAAGTTTTGAATTGTGTAACATTTCTGTTAAGCCACCTATCTAACAGTAAAAACTATGGTAGCAATGGGTAATTATTTTTCCCAGGATCTGAATATGAGGGACAATCAAAAAGTTCCTGGAATGGTGGTATAGCACTCTAATGGTAGGACATACGGCAACGCTTACCTAATCACCTTCAAAGTAGGACCCTTGCGCGCACACACACTTGCTCCATCGATCCTGCCATTGTTGGAAGCAGCGGTGGAAGGCTTCTTTTGGAATCTTCTGGAGCTCAGCCATTGCATTCGATTTGATATCCTCCATGGTTGCAAAATGTGTCCCCTTGAGGCCCATTTTCAGAGTAGGGAACAACCAAGTCACTTGGAGCGAGATCCGGAGAGTACGGTGGTTGAGTGATGACAGGAATGTTTTTCTCGGCGATGAATTGCTGCACAACAAGCGACGTGTGGCTTGGTGTGTTATCGTGATGCAGAAACCACTGTCGCTGCCACTTGTCGCACCGCTTCCTCCAAAATGCATCGCACAACCTCTGCAAAACTTGCATGTAGAACAGTAACAGTCTGTCTGGGCGGTACAAACTCATGACGCACCAAACTGTTGATGTCAAAGAATGCAATGAGCATCACTTTGTCTTTGGATCTGATGAGGCGTGATTTTTTTGGACGGGGAAATGACGCTGTGTGCCACTCCGATGACTGCATCTTCGTCTCCGGGTCGCAGGCGAACACCAATGACTCATCACCAGTGTTGATATCTTTGAGAAATGTTGGGTCCTGCGTACTTTTGTCAAACAGATCACCAGCGACCATCATGTGACATTCCATCTGATCCGTGGTCAGCTGCCTCAGAACAAACTTCGCACTGATGCGTCTCATCTTCAAATCATCAGACAAAATGGCATGATTGGATCTGTGTGAGATACCAACTTCTTGCTCCAACTCTGCGATGGTCATTCTTCGATCATATCAAATCACTTGTCGCACTTTTCCAACAATTTCTTCGGTTCTGGATGTCGAAGGTCTTCCGCTGCGTAGGTCATCCTCTAACGTCTCCTGCCCATTTTTAAAGTGGGAAAACCAGTCGTAAACTGCGGATTTCTTTAGTGCAGTATCACCGTAAACTTACTGCAGGGCTGAGTGCGTCTCTGAAGCAGATTTTCCCAATTTGCACATGAACTTGTTCACACGCTGTTCCAACTGCAACATTGCGCTGAATGACCAACACTCACATCTAATTAAAACGGTACAGTAACGACACTGCACACTGAAACCTGTTCAGATCTGTGGCGCCTGCGAGCAGACATGCTGAGCTCCCCATCACAACTGTGTGTATGCTATCTTATTGCTTGTTCTCCGTCTGTAGGGGAATTCCGGGAACTTTTTGACTGCCCTACGTATATTTAACTGAAGTGACTGTAGGCCAAGGCACCCTGCAAGAACAATTCTAAATTCAAAAATTACTAAACGACTTTCAATTATTTGGATTGGTTGAACATTCATTCTCCAGCTGTGTTCTAAAGATGTTCACATACCATTAAACTGAAAGGATAATAGGCCATCTTTACTTTCTCATACCCAACTACAGATACAG
>NW_019734317.1:1084422-1117383 GCF_002891405.2 Cryptotermes secundus
GATGTCAAAGAATGCAATGAGCATCACTTTGTCTTTGGATCTGATGAGGCGTGATTTTTTTGGACGGGGAAATGACGCTGTGTGCCACTCCGATGACTGCATCTTCGTCTCCGGGTCGCAGGCGAACACCAATGACTCATCACCAGTGTTGATATCTTTGAGAAATGTTGGGTCCTGCGTACTTTTGTCAAACAGATCGCCAGGGACCATCATGTGACATTCCATCTGATCCGTGGTCAGCTGCCTCAGAACAAACTTCGCACTGATGCGTCTCATCTTCAAATCATCAGACAAAATGGCATGATTGGATCTGTGTGAGATACCAACTTCTTGCTCCAACTCTGCGATGGTCATTCTTCGATCATATCAAATCACTTGTCGCACTTTTCCAACAATTTCTTCGGTTCTGGATGTCGAAGGTCTTCCGCTGCGTAGGTCATCCTCTAACGTCTCCTGCCCATTTTTAAAGTGGGAAAACCAGTCGTAAACTGCGGATTTCTTTAGTGCAGTATCACCGTAAACTTACTGCAGGGCTGAGTGCGTCTCTGAAGCAGATTTTCCCAATTTGCACATGAACTTGTTCACACGCTGTTCCAACTGCAACATTGCGCTGAATGACCAACACTCACATCTAATTAAAACGGTACAGTAACGACACTGCACACTGAAACCTGTTCAGATCTGTGGCGCCTGCGAGCAGACATGCTGAGCTCCCCATCACAACTGTGTGTATGCTATCTTATTGCTTGTTCTCCGTCTGTAGGGGAATTCCGGGAACTTTTTGACTGCCCTACGTATATTTAACTGAAGTGACTGTAGGCCAAGGCACCCTGCAAGAACAATTCTAAATTCAAAAATTACTAAACGACTTTCAATTATTTGGATTGGTTGAACATTCATTCTCCAGCTGTGTTCTAAAGATGTTCACATACCATTAAACTGAAAGGATAATAGGCCATCTTTACTTTCTCATACCCAACTACAGATACAGATTGCTTCAATCGCAATACATATTATCGCTTCTCCTATTTGTTGTTTACAACAAAGATAAATTCAAATTAAATTCTGATGTCTATAACATGAATACTAGACAAAAATATAACTTCCACCTACCCTCATCAACTTTATCAGTATATCAAAAAGGAGTCTACTTTACTGGCATAAAAGTGTTCAACAATCTGCCACAAAGTATTAAAAACTTGGGCAATGATACTAAAAAGTTTAAATCAGAGTTAAAGAATTATCTACATGCTCATTCCTTCTACTCTTTAGATGAATACTTCAATGTAAATAGAGAATGATGTAAAATTAAGTTATATTAATTTTTAAGCTAAAATTGCCTGTACTTATGTATGTAACATTTTGACTTGTTCTGTATCCAAAGGTACTAACCTGCTTAGGATTTATAGAATGTAAATAAATTCAATTCAATTCAATTCAATACAGTATATACTAAGCATGCATATCAAATTCTTATGATGAAATCAAGAAAAAAATTCCCAATTCTGATTTGAATGTTCACCTTTGAGTCTCAAACTTCAAGAAGTTTCTGATAACTATTTTTCTTTGCACGCCAATGTCTGATGTCAAAAGAGATCAGTATCATACTTACCTGAATGGAAGATGAGCTTTACCCACTCTTTTAACAATTATAAAACTACCAGTCATCGTGAATTGGAGAGCTAAATACAAATATATATTACACATCTTTAATTTGTTTACATCAAAGTACATTTTATCAAGCTATGATAGGAGAACACGAGAAAGCAAGAGAGACAGAAGTATGTTTCTGGGTAAAAGCCTTGAAATGTCATGGGGTTGCCCAAAGTACCACCCAAGATAAGAAACAGAGGCTGTAACTCACTGCTTTATATTACAACATTCTGTGCTAACACAAGTCTCCCTCATCAAAAGAATGGCACTTCATGTCAAGAAAAAGATGCTACTGCAGACGGAATAATGTGACAAAGAGAATCAGGTACACAGTTATAGCTTGTACTTTAAATACGCAGCACAAACAAAGATCCACGAAGCAGCAAGAAGATATAGTGTGGTGGAAACAACAAAAACAGGAACTCATGTCAATTCTATGCAGATATTATTTGTAGGGATTCAAAGACAGACTGGAATATGTTTAAGTCCAGCACAGGCTGGTGTGTACAAATGACATAGGGGGAACAGGCTTGCTTTACAGCAAAGAACTTCATTTTGCAAGATGGAGTTGACAGGTGGGAGGAAACTACAAGTAACAGAGAAGAATGGGAATCTGTTATCAGGAAACTAAATTCTTAGAGGGCCACAGAACCAAGGATTAATGAAGTACCCAGATAACAGGATTCTAGGACCAATACAGAAGGAAAAAATTTTGTTAATGCTTAATATTTAATACCTGTCATCAGATATCTTTCATTTTATTTCTCACTAGTATTCACAAAGAGTAGAGAAAGAAAGGACACAGACAACATAGGATGTATTAAGATAGTACAGAGAAGAACAGAAGTTCTGAAATATGATAATCCAACTGGTGGAAAAGTCACTGGCTAATCATACCGATGATAAGCATATAAATACAAACAAATCCTATATTGCAATCCACACAGCTCCTGAAAAAGAATAATTCAGTAGGACAGAAATCACTAATCCTATTGACATAATACATGATCAGGAAGTTTGTTTTTAAATATAAATTTATACATAGGTCATACTTTTTGGGTTGTGGAGGCTGATGTGGTTGTGGTAACAGTTGATCTGCCAGGTGTGGTAGTGAGAGTTATTTTCACTGGATTCACTCCCATGGGAAATGCTACTGTTCTTGATGGTGGCTGCTGCTGTATGGAAATATTGGGAACCTGTAAATACAGAAGAAACTTTCATTCTCAAAATGATTCTGAGAAGAAATGCGTAACTAAATATAGCATACTTTTAGAACATTGGGTTTCTATACTGATAATCTTTTTGCTCCTGTTGAACCTGAAAACTGCCAAAGAAATACATCAGTTATCCTCTATTTTATATACTCACATATAACAGTCAGAAAAGAGAAACACAAGTACCATGTATACGCCAAGTGACTCTGAAGATCTCCCATGTAGAAATACAAGCTCTTCAACATGTTCCCCCACCAGGTTTTCTCGCCTAAGTGAAATTGCATTGCCAGCACTGTTAATCAGTCTTTCACCTACCAGTTGGGTTGCTGGTATACATAAATAATGTTGTGAAAGTGGAGTCAATTGAGCAAAGTATATTTTACTCTCCTGCCACCAAGTGAACAGGTTCCTTTTGCAAGAAACAGCACACTCCTTGAAATATCTTTTTTTAACTCTTTACTCACTGATTTCTTTTCTGAAAGATGTTTCCCATTTAATTTCTTCAGTCTCTGTATTCTGTATTTCTGGTTCAATATCAAGTTAGCCATCCATGAAGTTACAGTTCCCATGGCATAAGACATTTATTTCAAGCCCCATCAGCAATACTGCTTTGAATCTGGGATCTATAATCATAGCATTTATGCCTTCCTTAACATTTTCACACAGAGGTAAATGAGAATTTACTGTTTTTGCACAGAATATGCAAATAAAATCCAATCTTATCCTCTGAATTATTACTGTTATGACTTTAGAACAGATTCAGTTCAACGGAGAGGTATTTTAGATGACAAGCTAGATATATTTTCATAGCACAATTGTAATGTAGCCACTTCAGGTCTTAACACTTGAACTGCTCCACATGGCAGCCTCCTTTCACTTGTGATAAAGCCGTTCACTGCAGATGATCTTAAATCTGCAATGCTACCAATGCTACAAGTCAATGTTCAGGTACAGGTATTTCCAGCTGATGCTTAAGGTTTTTAGCCTGACACAAGCCACAGTGTTGTGCTGGTGAGGCTAACTATTGTACACCCTTTTGCAAGATCATCAATGTCATATTCTTTCTTGGCATCACTTACTGCAAGCTGAAGTATATGGACAAAAAACAGTGATACCAACAGATTCTCTGCAATGCTGCTTTCAATTTTCTGGCCTTGTCCATTACTACACACACACATTGGAATAGACTCAGTGGGCAGTTATCAGTCTTTCATCACTGTGTAGTATTTTCACACATAGCAAGTGCAGTATGGACACCTGGAAACTATGAGATTTCAAGTAAATGGTTTTTGAAACAACATTCACTGGTCTCATAGTGATATGTTAAGGAAATGTAATTCTGATGGCCCCTCCATGCTTACATATTAGTGGTGAATGACAGACTTCAAGCCTGGTATCTGTATGTGGAAAGCCTGTGCAATAGTACAGCCTAGTACTAGCCACAAAATAACACTAAACATATCAAAAACATCTTTTTGTGATCATTACATGCATTATATCATAGCAGAGCTCTGTCTCCTATCTGCTTCAAGTTGGTTTCTTCCTTGGCTTATTCTTCAAAACCCAAAGATGGAAGTGGCATGTTGCTCTGAAATGTTGGTTGACTTTCAACAGACAACATAGCATTATATCCCCGAAGACAGAAGTCTTCATAACCACCAATATGAGAACTTCAAATCTTACATACTGTAAGGACCTCTGAAGAAAAACTTTAAAAAATGTAACGTCCCATTAATGAAAACAGATTATGGCAAATCAGACTGAATTCTGAATTACATACGTATGTCATGTCAGATATAACTGGAGCAGTGAAAGCAGTGGACAGGACATCTCTCAAAAGAAATTAAATTCACTCCAGCAGAAAAGTGATCTGTTCCAAACTAATATGATACTTGGAGAGAATAAAGAGACAGTGCTAGGTAACTATACAATTTTAAAACAAGACCTATGAATTTTTGGAATCCACTGATGGAAGAAAAAGAGCACTAGACAGGAAGCAATGGAGGATCATCACTGACTAGATCAAGGCCAGCACTGGGCTGTAATACCATTACAGATAAAGTCCCTGACACCATGTCTCATTTGTACTAATATAGCCAAAGTGCATACAATATTACTTTGACTATAAGACACCCTCAAATTTAAAACACATCTAATTTCTAAATGTGGGTATTAGGAACAAAATTAGAAAGGTACATATTTCTTGAATTTAAGACACACCTCAATTTTTCAATGGGAAAAGTGTAAAATGAGCATTTTAAATTTGAAGTAATACAGCACAGTTGTACAGTCATGCCAGGAAGTCATAAGCATCTACCATCACTGTGAAGTATGTCGGAACATCTACTACTCTCTGCCACCAACAGCTGGACCACTCCCATGATGAAGAGATGGATGGTAAACTGGTGTGCCATCTTTGCTCACCTGGTGTCTCTCTTACATCCCCAATCCACTGAGACATCTGATGAAAGAAGGGACTTCTACAGAATTCCAAGTGTACTGCAGTACCGACAATATTTTACTTCAGCTTTCATTCTTATTACTGCTCCGAGTCCCCATCAAGCTCACTTTTATTGCAAATGAGACTGTTTGTTCAGAATCTCACTCCAAAATTTGCACAGCTTATTTTGGAGTGTGACTGAGTAAAACAGCTTTTTAGTCCCCAAAACTGTCATCTTATGGCAATAAGATAAATATTTTTGGTCAGAGTAACGCAACTTACCACATTTGCCAGCTAGAGTAACAAGCCTATGAAGGTCATTGTGTGATCAAAACTTTCTACTGTGGTTATCCCCCTCCAAAAGTACATACGTGCAAGAAATTTATTTATATTTTGGTTTTCCATCCAGTCCAGATGCCATTTACAGCTGACAAAACCTTAAATGAGTGCAAATACCTGATTAACAGCAAGACCACACGAACAGGGCATGACTGAACTCTCAGGCTTTCAGTCCGTGAATCACATTCTTATGGTGAATATAACACAGTAGGAAGAATAATGGAAGTTTGCACAGAGCAGTGCATAAAATTATAGTGTCAAAGCTGTTATAGGCTGGTTTGAAAAAAAAAAAAGTAAAACTGTCACTCTTAGTAGGCTGTCCTACATGTATACAGTCACAAGAGTATGACATACAGCTGACAAAGGTTAACACAAAATCTTTGTGAATCCTCATCCTTTATTATCAATATAAAATTCCACACTGTTAAAGGCATTACCTCAAAAGTTCTTGTAGTCACTATACTGATATTTTTAAACTTTACAAATACACAGGGCTTCTAACCTCACAGTACAATAACCTAAAATGGCCTATGAGCTATGATAATGAAACTTGGAAAATATGATTTAGAAAATGCAGTTGATGAAGAAAGCCTTAATGAAAGTTAAATATCTTAGAAAGTATATACTTCAAATAAAAATTCATCCAAGGAAAATTTTAAATTATAGTCTGGCTGCCATGAACATAGTACAAATGGGACAGTTATAATATGCATGGTATCACAGAATCTCCAGTATGATATATGTATCTCACAAATGTTATTTCACCTGAAAATTTCTTTTATTTGCATTACTTTAGAAGGTGGAAGAGTGGGGGATGGAAGCTGTCCAACTCCAGGTCCTTCAACAGATAATGATCGACGCCTCTTCCTAGATTTCTCATCTTCTTCTTCCTTCTTCAGCTGAATGGATGACACCATATTAGAGGCTACAGGACTCACAGATCTCTGAGGAGTTTTGGTTGCCTCAGGCACACTGGGTTCACACGCAGGAGTCTCATCAATGGGTACTGCTAGACAAAAACCACAAAACACTTCACAAAACTTGTTCCTGCAACAACAGTCCTACTTTAATGGACACAGTCCAAACAATGAATTACTTGTGTGACTAATGTAATGACACATGATCATATACAGTGGACTCTGCTTAAAAAGAAACCATTTGAAATGGTTTTGTGCCTAAAAGGTTAAAATCATTGGGTGTCAAAAGTAATAAAAAGAGCAATGTATTTATAGCCCATTTAAAACATTTCCCACTTAAAAGGATATTCACCCAAGAAGAGCAATTTTAAAGACACAAATCAACTATTTCACCCATTTCGTAAGTTTTTGTCAGATTATATTCTGTATACACTATAAGGAATGAGAAACAAAGTGTAAGTTCACAAAAATCAAACCCATTGCAGCATTCATTAGTGCTTGGAGAGCAGCAGAAGTTGGGCAGAATTAATGGTGACTTTCTGACCTCCTCCATCTGCCTAGCTGATTGGCATGGTCTTTGTGCGCATGGTGAACACATGGGTTGAATTTTGGGGTTGCATGAAAGTAAACTGACCTCGTATATTATATATAGCTGTATGAATGACCACAAAAACAAACAAAAAATGTGAAGTGTAATCAGTTTCTGAGAAACAAGACAGCATTAAGGAGGAACAACTGAGCATACCATCATCAATGCTAAATAACCTTATGGTGACAAGAAAGACATACTTCAACAATGTGTAACTACTCAGCCAGGCACAAAAGAACTAAAAACTTCTAAATATGAGAGGCCTGAATCAGTGCTCCAACAGTGCCTTAGGCAGAAATGGGCATGCTATATACCTATTCAATGTCTAATGCTCAGAAAAAACTGAATTCATACCTTTGACTGGATGGCTTAATTGATTCAGAAAATGTGCATGGCTTAGGTACATAAGAGTGAGCAAGAAATCCTTAAGTGTAATTATGAGGAAGCAGATGCCTGAAAGAGGGGAGGGAATGTTTCTATTTTTTCTGAGTGAACAGATGAGTGTGGGTTATTTTTCAGAATACTCCCACATAAAACACACTTTTAAAAATGAAAGTTGTCATGGAGGCAAAAGGAGTAAAGACAGAATTACTGTGTTTTATGTGCAAATATTGATGGACATAAAAAGATGCCATTACTGGTAGTCCGTACAACAGAGCATGCATATCTTGTGTGCTGTTCATGGAGTTCCTAATATGTTTAGAAAGGAGAACAGCCAAAAAAACAGAAAATGCTGTTGTTCTCAGACTAAAGAGTACTACCACTTACTTAGTGGCATTCCTGACATGCCAGAATTATTAGTCAGAAACCTCTTTGAGCTGGAAAATTTTACTTCAAATTTGCTTGAATGATGAGGAAAAAAATGAAGCTAAATATGTTCTTCAAGTATGGTTCAGAACAGACTACTTGAATGTAACCATGACAGCAGGAACATGCAGTGTATATTTGAAATCCTGTGTACTTAGTGTGCTTTTAGACATTTATTCAGTGTAAAAACATAATGCACATTCCATTACTTTCCTGCAAGGGACATAATTAATTCTGCAAACATTTTGAAGTCTACCATTTTAAGATGTTTTCCTGCTTAAGAAGTCCAGACTTCTTGGTCCTTTACAGAACTTCTTAAAAAGGATGTGTACAATGATTTATTTTCTTATAATTTCAAATGTAATCAGGATGCTTAAAATTAAAGAGAGAAAGAAAAATAATGGTATAATTAAACTATCTCCAACTGAGCAGAATCCATCTAAACAAGCTGATAATCACTTAGCTGGTCAAAAAATTCCTTGTATTTTATCAGACCCAAGATTCATTACCAGTCTGCCATCGAAGACTGCTCTGAGCCAGCTGAATCCAGCCCACACCCTCAGAATGTGTTCTTTTAGGATTCATTTTAATGCCTAGTCTCTGAAGGTGTCTCTTCCCTTCAGGTTTTCTTACAGTAAAATGAAACAGTGTTTTAGTAAGCATAATACAAATGATGTATGAGAACTGACAAGTTGCCCTGAATTACAGCGCGCCATATCCTGCTCACAAAAATGGATTTAGGGATGTGTTTTATTAATTACAAAAAGTGTGGAAAAGATTTTTTTGTAACGAGAATTTTAACAGTATTGTGGCATGCAGACCTAGGGGGCATGCGTCTAGGGGTTGTCTGCAGGGGGGCGTGCTCTCACCTCTGCTGTGGAGCCTGGTCGTTGATGAACTCCTGTGGGGACTTAATGATGATGGGTATTATACAGGAGGATATGCTGATGACATAGCAATCCTCATAAACGGAAAAATTCCTTTCAACAGTATCAGAGCATCTTCAAACAGCTCTGTACACGGTCCAACGATGGTGTGAAAGAACAAGACTTTCCATCAATCCTAATAAGATGGTAATTATACCGTTTACCAGGAAGAGAAATATAAAGGGCCTTAAGGAAGCGACCCTCTTCAATAAGATGATCTAGCTTTCCAGCGATGTCAAGTACCTTGGTCTAGTATCAGGCAAGGGACTGATATGGAAAAAGCAGCTGGACAAGGTCATCAATAAACCCTATAAGGCTTTTTGGACATGCAGAAGCATGTTTGGTAAAACTTGGAGACTGAAGCTGCACGCTGTGCATTGGATATACACTGCGGTCGTAAGACCCATAATTACATACGGCGCCACAGTATGGTGGCCCAGAGTTAAACTTAAGACAAGCAAGACAGTACTTAGCAAATTGCAAAGGTTGGCTTGCTTAGGTATCACAGGAGNCGACCCTCTTCAATAAGATGATCTAGCTTTCCAGCGATGTCAAGTACCTTGGTCTAGTATCAGGCAAGGGACTGATATGGAAAAAGCAGCTGGACAAGGTCATCAATAAACCCTATAAGGCTTTTTGGACATGCAGAAGCATGTTTGGTAAAACTTGGAGACTGAAGCTGCACGCTGTGCATTGGATATACACTGCGGTCGTAAGACCCATAATTACATACGGCGCCACAGTATGGTGGCCCAGAGTTAAACTTAAGACAAGCAAGACAGTACTTAGCAAATTGCAAAGGTTGGCTTGCTTAGGTATCACAGGAGCATTTCGAACATCTCCAACAGCTGCACTGGAGATACTCCTTGGACTCCCCCCACTGCATGTACAGTTGGATGCAGAGGCCAGGGCAGGAATTTACCGTCTCCAGTGCAGTGAACAATGGAAACCTAGATCCGATGGTTTCAACCATGCATACATGACTCAGGACATGAAAAAAGAACCAATATTACAAATGGGGTCTCACAAAATGATACTGAGACATGTATATGAAAAACCCTTCAGAGTCAGATTTCCTGACAGGAGTGAATGGGAAGATGGGTTTCGGCCCGACACAAAAGGGGGACTGATCTGGTATACAGATGGTTCCAAGATAAATAAGGGCACTGGAGCTGGTGTGTTCTGCTATGGCACAAGGTGGAAACATAGTTTCAGCCTCAGGAAGTACATGACAGTATTCCAGGCAGAAGTATATGCCTTTAAGGCATGTATTATAGAGAATGTAGATAGGAACTACATCTACATTCTATCTGACAGCCAAGCTGCACTTAAAGCGCTTGACAAACACCAGATCAACTCAAAGTTGGTCTGGGATTGCCACCAAACTCTCATGGAACTAGCCAAACATAACAGGGTACAACTGATATGGGTGCCAGGGCATGAGGGTATTGCTGGAAATGAAATAGCAGACCAATTGGCCAAGACTGGAGCTGAACATCCATTCATAGGACCTGAACCAGTCTGTGGCATCTCTACAGGAGTTGCCAGAAAGGCAATCAGGGACTGGACAAACATGAATCACATGAAATACTGGGGGTCCTTGACTGGACTCAGGCAAGCAAAGAGACTCATACAAGGACCCTCTACTAAAAGAATGAAGGAACTGTTGAAGTTAAACAGGAACCAGCTACGATGGGTGGTAGGACCACTTACAGGATACTGTCACCTTAAAGGACACCTCTTCAAACTGGGATTAAGTGATAGTCCCACTTGCGAGAGGTGTCAAGAAGAAAATGAAACAGCCACACATATCCCGTGCGAATGTGAGGCCTTAGCTTATTTAAGATTGCGTCACTTGGGTCAATATTTTATGGAACCAGGTGACTATTTCAATGTCCCCACGTACAAAATCCTACGCTTCATTTGAAGTGCAGGATTGTTGAGGGAATAATCAAAAGGGGAGGCACAATAGATCACTGTGGTCGAGGTGCAAGGGCCAAGAAGGCCCACCTCTTATACATTCATTCATTCATTCATTCATAGTGAAAAAGTCATAATTACTTGTAGTCACAGATCTATAAGAGTTCTATAAATCAAATTACCAATCTGAACCGTGTCTATAGTCACTCCATCATGTTGACAGTATTATGTAACACAATCAGCTACAGTATTCAAAATAACATATTTACTAAATTGACAGGGGCATGCGGTAGTGTAGTTGGTTGAGGCACTATGCTACAGGGCGGAAGGGCGTGGGTTCAAGTCCCGATGAGGTCACTGGATTTTTTCAATTGACCTAATCCTTCCAGCAGCATTATGGCCTTGGGGTCAACTCAGCCTCTAACAGAAATGAGTATGAGGAATTAATTAAATAATTTTCCTGGGGAGTAAAGCGTGGCCGGCGCGTAAGACTGACAACCTTACCACCATCTTTGAGCCGATTGTCTAGATAATGTGGGACCCTCAACGTCTCACAACCCTATGGGCCTTCACGGCCTGTTACAGGGATAGCTTTACTTTTTTTTTCTTAATAAACTGACACATGGTCATGCATCACAACTGTATACGTTATCTAGCAACAAAGCTAATAGGCTTAAAGCCATTTCCTTAAGTGAAAACAGAAAGAAGTGAGTACATGATTCATTACAGTTGCCACTATTACTACAATGAGACAGCACTGTTAACATGCACATCTATGTCCATCCACACAAACAGTGTTAGTGTTTACATTTTGAAATTATTTCTTTTCTGTTGCAAATGTTCAATGTTTTTAAAGGAAAAAATGTTTAAGTTCAATCAAAAATAAAAGTCTTTCTAATTCACTATCTCTTCTCATATTTAGCCCTTGTACAAACATACAGTGAAAAAATACTGGGTTCACATTATTCCCATGAGAAGGGTGACCAGCCTCTGTCTACAAAGAGTTAAGAGATGTGATCAAAAAAGAAAAAGACTGAGGAGCATAGATGTACGAATATATTCAGGCAAAAAGAAACCTGTAACTTAAACTTACGATTCTTCTTCACTGTATTTGCTGGAGGTGGGAGCCTAGCATTTTCAGCTGCAGCAATATTGGCAACATTGTTGGCTAATGCTGTAAAGGCTGTCTGAGGAACTAATCTCGGCATCAATGGGATTAACCTGCGTCCCTCAATTGCCCAGTCAGTTGACGTATTTGGACCAGCAATACTACAAAAATGGAGTAACATGCACTCAATAAGAAACATAAAAGAATATATATTTATTTACTCCATGCCATAATAATACCTGGAAAGTTAATTCTTGTTACAATAAAACTGCTGGCAGCTGGATGCTGTAATGCTTATCATATGTACACCTGGTGAGGGTTAATGTGCACTTAGTGTTGTCTATGAACATACAGCCATTGGACTATAATCTGGCAACAGCAGGTTGCATAATGCAATCATTGTACACTAAACCATACCCTCATATCATGAGAGTTTCAATAGTGCATGGGTCAGCAACCATTCAGGCCACAATAAAAGACATACTATATTAGCCTGAATACAAGGCAATTTTTTTTTCATACATAGTAAAACTTGTATAAAACAGAACACATGGGACTGGATTTCTTCTGTTGCAACCAGGTTGCATTTTATGGAGGTACATAAAGTTACAGTTTTTAATGACTAAAATACCTAATATATTGCTTCATTTTTTGTACAAAACTGCCATTGTTTTAAACCATATTATATACACTGTTTACTGTTTCCAGTAGTGCAATAAAGTTTTGTGAGGTGCTCCAATATGCTCCTCACTCAAGTGACAGAATGTTTGAGAGTAAATAAAATGAAAGCCACATAAATCAGTATAAATGTTTCCAGTCATGTAATAACCAAAACATGTAACTAATTTCAGCCTTTAATATGGACCCCATTACATTTCACACACATTCTTCAGCATCTGTCTCAAAGCCATTCCTACACACTGCCTTCATCTGACAAGAGTGAAAAGATTTCTGTATTTTGTTATGTGATACCATGTAGTTTGGTTGATACATACCAACACTTTAGAGGAATGTGCTGTCTCTGCTTTCATGGTAGAAGATACTTCTTTTCATTTCTTCTACTCAGAAGATGGAGGCAGCAAGGTGTTTGTACCTATCTACCAAATTATTACATGGTGTCACATTTCAGATGACAGCAAACTTCACAATCACTGCCATGAGAATATCAAGACTCACAAGAGTAAAAAGGCATACAACAGAACACATGTATTTTCCAAATGCATTTCTCTATAGCACTGACATTAATTTCTTTGAGATACTAATGGATTTTTTCATATGCTTTGTCTTGGTCATCCTGTGCTGAACAACTGGGGCACATATGAAAATTAAATTACTGTAATAGAGAGCAATATATATCTCTACCTTACATACAGATGATCAGGAATAAAACGCTATTTTATTTTCCTTCTAGATGATACAAATGTACTGCTAACGAAACTAATCAAAAACAAACATATACATTACTTTCCTTTGCAGTTCATTAATGACTTCCTTCTCACATAACAATGAAGCAATTTTTTGAGGGTGATGGTCTTATAACTCGGAGAGCACATAAAGATATGGCAAGAATTATCTTTATTTCATGTTCTGAATTTTTTGCTGCACATTTTTGGCAGAAAAGAGTACTAATCACTAATGAGAAGCAACATGCAAATCTAGTGTTAGCACAGTTAATCTAGTGCAGATCATTGCATTATTTCTATCCGGTATCTCACTACCACTTCAGATAGAAGAACAGATAAGCCTTTTGTTTCTTAACTTGGAAATTACTTGTACATAGGTTGTACCGAGTCATGAGCAACTTCTTTTTGCATGCAACCTGGGAACAGCAGATGAAAGAGAGTATAGTGGTAGGTGGAAACCGCTGTGTTAACCTCGAGTGTCTTGTGACGTCAATAGCTTGCATCACGTGACCAGTATCACTCCTAACAAAATGGCCGACGATATGTTGTTTCTCCAGCGTGCTGTCATCGAATTTCTTGTGAAAGAGGAAATCTATGCTGCAGAAATTCACCAGACTTTAGCGTGCTTATGGAAGTGTGTGCATGGGTGCGAGCAGTGTTCGAAGATGGGTCAAACATTTTAAAGATGGGAACACCAGCATCCAAGATGAGCCTCGGAGCAGTCGTCCTCGAACAGCCTCAACTGAATGCAACAAGGAAAGAGTGGATGAGATCATTCAAGTTGACAGGCGTGTGACTGTGGACACAATAGTCCAAAAACTTGGAATAGGGCAAGTGCAGTACAGGAGATGATCGAAAGCTTGGGCTATAGGAAAGTTTGTGCTTGTTGGGTCCCACGGTTATTGACCAAAGACCACAAAGGTCAGGGAAAAGCCATCACCTCAGAACTGCTGCAGAGATATCGACATGAAGGTGATGATTTTTGGCTCTGTATTGTGACAGATGACGAAAGCTGGTTTCACAATTTTGAGCCTGAAACGAAACAGCAGAGTATGGAATGGCACCATTTGCATTCTCCATCAAAAAAGAAGGCAAAGACAGTGCCATCAGCTGTGAAGGTGATGGGCACAGTCTTCTGGGATGCAGAGGGTTTCATTCTGGTCGAATTCCTGAGAACCTGGGGAAACCATCAATGCTGCTCATTATGTCCAGACGCTGCACAAGCTCCATTGTGCATTGCACGATAAACATCCGGGATGAAACATCATCATCATCATCCTGCATGACAACGCTCGCCCCCACGCCACTGGCCTCACATTGGAAGCAATTGCAAAGATGGGGTGGGAAGTTCTTCCACACCCCTCCTATAGCCCTGATCTGGCACCCTCCAACTACCATCTTTTCGGATTTGTGAAAGATCAGCTGCATGGACAACGTTTTGAGACAAGGGAGGTAATTCAGAAAGCAGTGCATCAGTGTCTTTGGATGCCTAGAACGGAATTTTACAGAAGGGGAATTTTCGAACTCCCAGAACGCTGGAAGAAATGTGTACAAAGAAGTGGTGATTATGTGGAAAAATAAAGAAAGGTCTGTAGATTGAGGTGGTGTATTTGGTTTGTCAATAATAAAGCATGTTACTCTACAAAAAATTGTTGCTCATGACTTTCAGTATGACCCTCGTACTTACTCATGGAACTGAGCCCTCCTTGAGGAGCAGCCAATTCTGCAGCTACTCAAGAAGTTCCCAGCATTTTATGGAACCTGAAGGTTCATTACCATGTTCACAAAAGCCCTTCACTGGTCCCTATTCTGAGCCAGACCAATCCAATCCATACCATACCATTCCATCCTATCTCTCTAAGATTCATTTTAACATTGTCCACCCACCTACACCTTGGTCTTCCCAGTGGTCTCTTTCCTTCTGGCTTTCCCACCAATATCCTATATGCAATCCTCATCCCCCCCATTCATGGTATATGTCATGCCCACCTCATCCACCTTGACTTGCGATCATTCCTATTGTACTTGGAGTACAGGTTATGGAGCTCCTCATCATGCAGTTTTCGCCAACCTCCTGTCACATTTATTTTCTTTGGTCCAAATCTTAACTGGGAAATTACATACAAATATTGCCACACAACTCCCTCTCCCAGTCAGTTTCTAGATTGTTTGCAGACTGTCCAGCCTGCATTGCTGGTGAGATGTTTCCAGAATTACTTTGCATGGTTAAATGTGTTGTGGAGCTTAAAAGTTGCATAGCTAATTTGAGTACCAGCTTGGAAGCACAGTACAGTGTGGAGAAACAGTGTGTACCATGAGACAAGAAGTTAGTTCAGTACCAGCAGCAACAAGATGCTGTGCAGTGGCATGCAGTGAAATAGTGTTGAACTAGGCAAGCTGACACCAAGTGGCTACTGAAAATATCTGCTCCAAAATATGATAAATGAATGTATAAGGGGTGGACCTTCTAGGCCCTTGCACTGTGACCACAGTGATCTATTGTGCCTTAAAATATGATAAATGTTACAATGTAAATACTTCTTACTTCTTCTTCTTTTTCTTCTTCAGAACATAAGTATTAAAGATGACAACAGAACAAATCTACTGCTAAAAGGTACAATTATTTCACTGCATATTGTTTCCATACATCAAACTTAAGAATATTTTGGACATAATTTTGGATATTAATGATACCTGTATTTTATATTATGTACCAATTTTTTTATGAGCCATTTGCTAGAAAAATGAGGAAGTGTGATTTGAACCTTATATAAATTGGAGAGTGGCCCAAGGACTTTACAGAAGTTACAATGATTGCCTTAAAGAAAAAGACAAAAGCTACAAAATGCAGCGACCATCGCACAATAAGCCTTATTGCACATACAGCAAAGATACTTAAAAGAAGAATTGAAAGGAAAATAGACGATATACTTGGAGAAGAGCAGTTCAGATTTAGAAGAGGAAAAGGAATCAGGGATGCAATTGGGATGATGAGAATTATAGCGGAACGAACTTTGGAGATAGATGAAGAACTGTGTGTTTGCTTCATAGACTGGCAGAAGGCATTTGACCGGGTAAACTGGACCAAATTAATGCAGATCCTGAAAGAAACAGGTATCGATTGGCATGAAAGAAGATTGATTAGCAAATTGTACATGGATCAGAAAGTTAGAGTACGACTGGACACGGGGGAGACAGGAAGTGTGCAGATTGGAAGAGGAGTTCGACAAGGATGCTGTTTATCACCAATTCTGTTCAACTTGTACAGCGAATGCCTTACCAAGGAAGCTCTGGATGGGCTCGGTGACTTCAAAGTAGGAGGGCAAATTATTCAAACTGTGAAATATGCAGATGACCTTGTGTTAATGGCTAAGGAAGAAACTGTGCTACAGGGCATGATTGATAGACTAATTGAAATTGGAAGGTGCTATGGCATGGAAATGAATGTGGAGAAAACAAAAGTAATGAAAATTTCGAGACAACCAACCCCAGTCACAATAAAGATAGACCAAAAACAACTGGAGAATGTGAAATGTTTTAAATATTTGGGTATTTGTTAAAAGACGATGGAAGGTTTACTAGTGAAATTAAATCCAGGATTGTCATGGCAAAAGCTGCATTTAGCAAGAAGAAGAATCTTTTTACCAGCAAACTGGACTTAAATTTGAGGAAGAAACTAGTGAAATGATACATTTGGAGCACAGTCTGTATGGGGCTGAATCATGGACGCTTAGGGCAGTAGATCAGAAACATCTGGAAAGTTTCGAAATGTGGTGTTGGAGAAGAATGGAGAAGATCAGTTGGACCGATTATGTGAGAAATGAAGAAGTGTTAATTAGAGTCAGTGAGCAGAGGAATATCCTACATGAAATAAGAAAACGGAAGGCTAATTGGATTGGTCATGTTTTACGCAGAAACTGCCTTCTAAAAGAAGCTATCGAAGGAAAGATAGATGGGCGGATAGAAGTGACAAGAAGACGAGGAAGAAGACGTAAGAAGATGCTGGATGACCTTGGGGACAGAAGAGGATACTGTCATTTGAAGGAGAATGCTCTAGATCGCAATAAGTGGAGGAATTGTTTTGGAAGAGACTGTGGACCTGTCGTCTGACAGATTACTGATGATGATGATGATGATATGGTAGGGCTTGACTCATTTTGCAGAAACATGTGTCAAAATTATAGTCACCTGACAATTTCTGGTATGGACCTCAGCCTCCAATGCAAAATTTCACTGAAAACTGCTCAGGAGTTTGAGATCAAACAATCACATGGACAGACATGACCTCACCTTCAAATGCTCATTTTCTACACTCTGTGCAAAGACTACACAAAAGGTAATGCCACCTAAATGTGTCTTTCTGAGTGACTGGAACAGGAGGAAACTGATCAGTGCTAAGAGTGAGGAATATGAAGGGTTACTCTCATGGATTATCATAAACAGGCACCTGTCTGCACACTACAGAGAGTTAATACAGCCAAATTAATGCAAAATAGTTTAACATAATCAGATTTACTTACTGTTCAGCAATAGTGGCTAATTTTTCATCATTTACAGCTCTTCGTACCTCAGCTCTATGCCTCTCCATTGATATATTGAGGGTAGAGGCAAGGTCTTGGAGAAGTTTACGCTTCTCCTTGCTGAGTTCTCCCTGTGCTCGCAATGCAGACACCAAACTGCTATATGCTTCTAACTCTGGGAAAAAAAAGGGAGGGGGGCAAAATAAAATAACTTGTGTATGTATCCTCCTATTAACTCTTTGACTGGCGCGGGCGTGTTTTAACGCCCGGACGATGCCAGCCGTTCCCTGGCGTTGGCGTGTTTTAACGCTTTGACAATCTCTTCCCTTCTTTGCTCTCTTGGCACTCATCAACCAAAGACATATATATGATAGTTTTTGTGCATGTTTGTAAAGAACCCTTGTAAACTTTGTGGAGGTCTATATTACTGTCAGAACCCTCTGAGAAGGTAAAGGTCAGAAAATATTTCACATTCATTCAGTTTCACCATGGCTTCTTGCAGCAAGTGTCTTCGTGTTCCTACAGACCAGCTGGAAAATGTTGTGAACGAGATTTGTTCTGATGATGATAGTGGCGATGAAATAATGATTCCTGAATTGGATGAAGTTGATAGTGACAATAATACAGTGATAGACAATGATCCACAAGACAGTAATCATGAACATTTACCTACCACGAGTGCGGTGCCTGACACGCCCATCTCATGAACGTACGGAGACATTGTACCCCCAATATTTTCATTTGCTAATAGTTTCGGGATCAAAATTGATATAACACATAAAATGCATCCCTTTTCATGGATTAAAATTTTTTCTGGATGACGACTTGGTAAATCACATCACAACTGAAACCAATCGCTATGCTCACCAGCACTTCAACACACATGAGTCAGCTCCTCACTCTCAAAAACACAATTACAATTACGACAGTCGTATGTCACATCAGATGAAATCTGGATATACTTAGGAATTGTGTTCATGACAGGAATCGACAAACGCCCTGAAATTGAAGAATATTTGTCCACTAGGCCCCTATTTCACACCCATGGTATGGACAAAACATGTCTTTGCGGTTGAATAGTTTCATTCTATTCAAAAAGAACACAACAAACGAAAAATACAAGAAGAGAAATTACAGATTCAAAGATTTTATATTGGACTGTGTAGAAAAATGACTGAACCAAACAAACAGGGTGGAGAGGGAGAAGAGTCAAGGAATGAAGTGGATGACGAATCTATTGCGTCAGACTCGAGTGCAGTCACGCCTCCGCCCTCGACCTTGAAAAGACCACCAGTGAAAGAGCCAGTAAATCGTCTAGAGGGTGGCTTGAAAATTCACAAAATGGTCCATGTTCCTCCCAGTAACAAGAAGAATGGTGCCCTGAGAAAGTGTCGCGTGAGTGCTAAGCACAAGATTAGAAAAGAAACAAGTATCATGTGTGCAGGCTGTGGTGTGGCTCTCTGCAAACTTTCATGTTTCAATGTTTATCACACGAAGAAAAACTAATAAAGAGGTATGGAAAGGCATTTATTGCATAAAATATTGTATTTTAATTAGTTCCTGAAAATTTCGTTTTTAAAAACCAATTTTTGTTGAAGTTGTTTAGGAAAAAGTAACTACATGCATTTTAGCGACATAAGGTTTAAAGGGCCTGCCAGGACAGGGGTGGGATTTAAATACCCTTCGCGCCAGTCAAAGAGTTAATAATAAAAGGGAAAGAAAATCGGTGGTGGAAAATTTCAAGGTATTGTACGGGCTGAGGAAAACCATGAAAACCTTCAGTCAGGATAGTTGACCTATGGGCCAAGATTTGAATCTGGTACTTCCAGAACATATCAGTAAAATGTAATGTATTGGCGGAAGAATGTTTGTGTCTAATTGAATTTGATGAGACAGAACAACACAACAAACAGTGACTTAGAGATAACAGTTTATAGATTTATTTTCACTGTATTGTTTGATATGATGCAACACATTAATGAAGCTGACATATAAACTCACTTTGAATTTGCTATACCGATATGCATATACTTATAAGATGACAGTCTGAGCAGTCATATTTTGAACTGCAAACAGTCATAAGTGTTAAATGTGGTATTCTAGTCCATCCAGTGATTTCTAAAATACAAGATATTCCTCTAAGGTGAATGTCTGTGGGGTGTTATCAAAAGGACAGAGGCAATAGGTGTATTTCCTTTCACATAAAAAAATTAACAGTGATGTGTATTTGAACATCCTAGTATCATGTTCCAGTGAGATGGCACATCCCTGTATTTCAGTAACTGTCCAGTTTCTGAATAAGTGGGTGGACAATGGACTGATTTATTGGCCTCCAAATTCACCCACTCTCAGGTCATTAGACTTGTCTTCTTGTG
This sequence comes from Cryptotermes secundus, assembly GCF_002891405.2. Classification (NCBI taxonomy): domain Eukaryota; kingdom Metazoa; phylum Arthropoda; class Insecta; order Blattodea; family Kalotermitidae; genus Cryptotermes; species Cryptotermes secundus. The sequence continues at coordinate 1,104,634 of NW_019734317.1, forward strand.
GTTATGTGAAAGTCAAACTGCATCCCTAAAAAGTGACTTTAAACAGTTATCTCTTTTGCTCTCACCTATCAGGAGTTGATCGTTTACTGTTGCTTTGCACACACCACCATATCTGACCACAGTCAGGTGGTCACATACCATGACAAAACAAAACATTTCCCATTCAAAACAACTTTGTGCACGTAGCCTTTTCCTCTGTCACTACATGGTGTACATACATACTACATTTTGTACATTCAACACATGCAGATCCTTTGTTACAAATTTCTTTGCCTTGATATGAAACAAGCTGCAAGTGTACTGCAAAAATGGCTCAGCTGGTAGGTAAGTCAACAGCTCAGTTTCTGGGAATGAAAGTGTTAAAGTGGAGAATACATATATATAAATAAAACACAGCCTCAAAATATTTGTAAATTATAGAGATCCAATTATTTCTTAACATTCACCTTCATGGAGATACCTACCCAAGCGTCGGAGGATGCGTTTGCATTCATCTCTTGTCATATCAAGTAGCATGGGCCACATTGTTGCTGCCGAAAGCAAAATATACTTCAGTTCTTATTACAGGGTTAACAACTATAAACGAACAACATGGTTACACATCATAAATAACAGCACCAATACAGACAGACTTTATGAGTTCAGAGAATTGGTGAATACTACAAACTGTTGATTTATGGAATCAGATTAATCAGCAATCACTACAGAATGTGAAGAAACTGATACACACACTAGTCAAATGTCTTTCATCAAAAATTAGTAATATCATTAACAACATTAATGAGCTTCACACAAATATATAAAAAAAAAATATTACAGATCACAATCACTCACAGAAAAAAAATCCATCATGCAATACAGCTGATAGATGCAAGTCATCAAAGTAATGTCCAAAAATTCTGCTTTACAGAAGCTATATATATAATGTACTATTAATATTATGTATTAATGTATAAATATACAATAATTTTAATGCAACTTACAGGTAACTGATTCTCAGAGAAATGTTTTATTAATTTGAATGCCAGATTTGAAAAATGCTGCAATAAAATGTGCAAATTAAAGTACAAGTTCTCTTAATTTCAGCTAAGCTAAAATGATAACTCTGGGCAATGAAAGTAGTAATGTGGCATGAAGAAACTACTTTGGAACATAATGTGATATAAATGAAGGATGGATGGATGAAAAAAAGAAAATACATTAAACTACTGACAGCAAATTTGGTTTTAACATTATCATATTATTCTATTCATATCTCTATGCTCTTTATTTATTAATGGTCTCTGTTTTCAGAAGTCAAGGCTACATTCTGTTGGAGACTTTACAGAATTAAAATGATATCTATTATTTGTGCTGTGTTATAATTCATCAGTTTTATGCATTATCTGTTACATGAAACAAAATCTAATCTTGCATTAGCACAATAAGAAGGTATTTTTAACTACATGGTTAGGTAAAGTATCCGTCAACACAATGAGGAAAATAGTATCACAATTAAAACCATTATCTCATAGACTGAATTTTATTGTTTACCGCTACATGTTTTGGTCCTCATGGGACCATCATCAGTCAGTGTATATAATAAATACGATAAAGTTAACTGAAATCTCAATATGGATCCATATTGTGGTGCAACACATCCCAATTATAAAAACTGTAAAAGCTGTAAAAAAAACTGTGCACTGTGTTATGATGACAATTACAATACAGAAAAATATTAGAAGTATTACAGTATACAAAAAATTGTATTTAAAATATTAGTGGAGGTAATTAAACGTTACTGTATATTAACCTTTAAGGTTTGAAGTGCCCCGATCGGGCCAGTGATGAATAAGGTTGTTGTGGCCAAAGTACCCCGTTTTGGCCGGTCTGGCATTTAAACTCCGCTAGTGGAAGCGCACGAGTACACAGCTAGTAGAAGAGCATGCACAGTCCTAAATATTTATTTTTAAATGTAGTAATTACCAGACAGACTTGAGTAAAACCATAATCGAGGAATTAAAATGATACCTAAGTGAACAACAGCAAAAAAGAACTTGATGTAGAGTAATGCCCAAACTCATCCAAGAGCCAAGACTTTTATTGCAGATTCTGAAGATTAATGTTTTAAAAATATATAGTAAAATTTGATGTACACACCTTTTTTGTTGTTATCTGCTTGATGTATATATAGGCTGAAATGAAACTATAGTATTCAATTTCACATTGAACGCACAGATAACAGATCACACTCTGTATCTTAGCCATGAGGCAACTGTTTGTCCACGACCCTAGAAAGGGTAATAATCTCTTGCAGCTATAACGGAAGGTCTTAACACTGAAGAAGGGACCCCTCTAGCTTTCTCTTGAATAGCCATTCTTTCATTGTTCTGTCCTTTAGTCAAAAATCTGAAGAGTGTAAGCAGTGCTAGCAGAAGACCAAATGATTTTATCGCTTCCATCTGTTTTATGACACCAGGGACTGCTAAAATTTGTCAGGTGTTACAAACAGAAATGAATTTATAATGCAGAACAATTCTGTGAAGAACTGGGAAACCATTTTTGCAGTATGTATCAAACAAAACAAAAAAACAACTGAAAATAGCATATAACTCTTTGTATAAAGATTTTCAAATCTTCCGTTATAATATGAGACACTGCTACTCTGTCCAAAAAGTATCTGACCTTGGGCCAGGGAAAAAAGTTCTGTATCTGGGTAGTTACAATACCTAATCGCCTTCAAAGTAGGCCCCTTGTGACTCCACACACACTTAGCCCAGCGATCCTTCCATTGCTGGAAGCAATTCTGGAAGGCTTCTTTTGGAATGGCGTGCAGCTGCGCCGTCACGTTCTGTATGATGTCCTTGAGTCTGTCAAAACGGCAGCCTTTTAGCGGTGTCTTCAATCTCGGGGACAGCCAGTAATCACAAGGAGCCATGTCAGGAGAGTAGGGAGCTTGGCGAACCTGCGGAATGCCGTGCTTGGCCAGGAAACCCTGGATCAGGTGTGATGAATGAGCTGGGGCATTGTCATGATGCAGCTGCCAGTTTTGTGCGTCCCACAGCTCCAGTCTCTTGAGCCAAACTGCATCACGAAGATGGTGGAGGACTTCTTGGTAGTACTCCTTATTGACAGTCTGGCCTAGTGGTGCATACTCATGATGCACAACACCCCGGTAATCGAAGAAAACAGTCAGGATCACCTTCAAATTACTCCAAACCTGTCATGCTCTTTTGGGCCTCAGGGATGCTGAATGCTTCCATTGTGATGCCTGGACCTTATTTTCCGGGTCATATCCGTACACCCACGACTCGTCACCAGTGATCATACTCTTCAGGAACTCAGGATCCCTGTTGGCACACTCCAGCATGTCCTGTGCGACCTCAAGACTGAGTTGTTGCTGCTCCGGCGAAAGCAGCTTGGGCACAAATTTTTCCGCCACTCTTCGCATGCCCAAATCCTCAGTTAAAATTGTGTTTGCAGAACCTCTGCTGATCCCAACCTCATCAGCAACTTCATGGATGGCCAAACGACGGTCCTCCATGATCAGTGTCCGCACTTTTTCAATGACATCAGCATTTCGGCTCGTTGACGGTCTCCTGGAACGCTGCTCAGTGTCCGCTGACATATGGCCATGTTTAAAGTGGTTGAACCACTCTTTAATTTGAGTGACCCCTGCTGTATTTTGCGCATTATTTCCACTTGGGTATCCCCAAGTTTCTGACAAAACTTAATGCAGTATTGCTGCTCCAAGTGTTCTGTCCTCTTGAGTGAAATGAGAATGTGACAAACATGTGTTACACCACTTCGCTATCTGGCAGTCACAGACGCATCCGGCAGTGTGGCAAATCAGCAAAAAATCACGCATGTGCATGAAAGTCCCTTCTACCACTATGCTTAGTTTCCCCACCCCTTTGCCCATTACTTACAGCGGGAAAAAATAAAGTCGGATACTTTTTGGACATACGGTATGTCCTTTGCTGATACAAACAAAGTTAATTCCATCCATTTATTATAAAAAGTGTGTTAGATGCAGCATTTTTAATCACAATGTTTAAAATTGTTTAAGCACCCAAACAGGAACAAACATTTAAATGCAGAGTAGCAATTGGCATTTAAATGCGCACCAACAGTGGACATTTAAATAAACTCTGGCCAGCTCAAGCTTGCCATCATTTCAGAAGTCTGGCGTTTAAAGGTTAATAACACAGGATTTTATAATACGGAAAAAGAGCTGTATATTACAAGGGTAAAATAACTAAAAATGTTAAAAAGTATTAAAAATATTTAAAAATTAAAACAGTATTATAAAATTATGTATATATGAAGTTAATTCCTCATGAAGGTTCTGAAGTGTGGTAGATCATTTGAATCCAGGTTGATTTTAGCCTCTCATGATGTGGAAGTGGGTATCATTTTCCTTCTTGTGTTGATGGATACATTACCTAACAATATAGTTATGACACACAACAGGTTGCACACTATAAAATAATATTTTTACTCTGAAGTTATTAATGATATTGTCTTTGCTTTACATATTACTACATTCCTAGACATCTTTCTTTTCATTTGCAATAACATTCAAGAAAGTTTTGTGCAATACTGGCAATAATGCCATAATCTATGTAAAGCTTACAAAATAGTACAATTACATGTACAACTAAATCAGCATTTGTGTTTCATTTACACTCATCTGCACTAACATTGTAATTTAATTAATCAACACTATTTCAGAATTCACAGAATATTTTGCCACTGAAGGGCATAAACAAACCTAATGCTGTACACTACAGGAAACAATTTTCTGTACTTTCTTTATACATACCAAGAAAGATTACCAAATATCAGTGTTAGGCATTCAATTATTTAATTTGAAAATTCCATAAATATCTAACACTGTGCACTGCTGTTAAATGCTGGATCAGTTACATGTATAATGATCAGTGAAGTCCTAAAATTCTCACTTACTTCTATGAACAACTTCATACCGCAAACTCTAACTCTCCTAAATCAAACAATTTGAGAATGATATAGGCTTTCAGGTTTTCATGGCAGCAAGGTCCAGACTGTAACTTTCTGCGGTGATACTATATAGTCTTGTGGGTGGCTATTCATATTTTGGAGGAAAATTCTGCCTATATCTTCAAAGTTAAGGTGATTTGGGTACAGTTCTATTTTGTTGTCCTTATTCACCTGGACGGGTCTCTTCCTCCATCGCCCCCATACTTCTATGTTAATCATGTATGATGTAATCGAGCTTATATAACCTGTCACATTATCCATGAGTCTGGGCTGAGCTTCTTCTCAGAGAGGAGGTAACATTATGGGGAGAATGAAAGTGCCTTACCGTATGTCACAAGCTGGTCAACAGCACATCAGGGCTTGATACCAAGATAACATGGGAAGGCTGATGAAGGCAGCCATTGTCACTTTTCTCTTACTTTCTCATGCACATAATATATATAATGAAAAATATATATTTAAAAGTTTAACAGATTTACACATTTTCAGTCCACTTTAGCACGAAAGAAGTGATTTTTATGTTCTATGTATGTAAATATGTACAGATGTGTGCCTTGATAGCATTTGCATAGTTGGATTCTTTTTATATTCACTAAGAAAGGCCTTATCCAATAAAAATAAAACTGTTTATATGGTAACTTCACAAAAACAGTATGGACATCATGGGCTCAAAAGCAAAATGTCAATTTTCTTGAACCTAGCTCTACCTGTAACACAGGCTTCATTTGTTTGGCATTCAGCAACCAAAAAATGGTTTACTAAACAACGGAGTTTATTTCAATGGTAATGTAGTCAATGTCAATCACATAGGGTATGCAAAAGTGTTTGGTGTCTTTGCCCCATTTTTTGACCATTTTATGGGACTGGCAGTAGCTAAAATACATAGTGTTGAATGATGGAATTAAAACTATTTAGAGGGAAGCTGTCATGGCCTATTCAAGATAGTCTCCCAGCATTTCACTGGAGGAGCTGAGAGAAATCCATGAAGAATCTCTCAGGATTGCCAGTGTTCTGACCACCATTCCAATCCAACACTTCATTACATAAGTCAATAGAGCTACCACAAGGCCAAAACTTTCGGTGCTAGTGACAATACCCTGATCACTTTGACCCCAAACATAGAACTACCATGATCCTCCAGAACATTGATGTCCACCGATAAACTAAGTGGTGTCACAATATGGAGGATAACTAACTGTATACACACTGGTTTACAGAGAAACTACCTAGCTCCATGAAGCTGAACCCTTCTAGGGAAGCCGTCAATTGTGCATCTGCTTAAGAATTTCCCAACATTTTATGGAACTGAAGGTTCATTACCGTGCTCAGAAGAGCCATCCACTGGACCCATCCTGTGCCAGAACAATCCCGTCCATACCAACCCATCTTATCTATGGTCCATTTTAATATTATCCACCCACCTACGTCTTGGTCTTCTTGGTGATATCTTCCCTTTTACGGTGAAACATAAAACAAATTTGAGGTTAAGCGATTCGTATTAATTAAAAACAGGAACAGTTATACATTTTGCATTTAGTACAAAAATTACTTTATAAACCACATCGATATGACTTCATAGAACTCCAACCATGGTTCAAATACTGGTTTTTCTGACAGTCGTCGATACTGCATACAAATGCAAGTAACTTTTCTAAACTCTCACTCCACAACACGGTTCACCTACGTACACACGAAATGTACAGAAACTCCCACAGATGCAACAAACCGAAGCTTGTGAACAACACGGATCGTGATAAAAATTACGACACATGTAATGCAACAACAAAAATTAATTACATATAAAATGTATCAAAGACCAAGGGATGGCAATTTGGATCGGAGAAACATCACATAGCAACATCTGGTGGCATGAGACGTAATTACTTGATCGAAGTATACGCAAATAATTCCAATCAGCTCCGTGAAAATCCCATGTTATTTGTTGGCAACATGGCCGCCACGCCACCTCTGTTCAATGCTTCTGCCATCTCTACGCATACTGCATGAACTAAATTTAAAATAGCCGAGGGCACAATCGGTAAGAACGTATACTAACTTATCAACTGTTTTGAGTGCTCCCGCCTTGCCCAACTTCTACCATGGCTTTTTATTACTAGAACTCTTGTAGTCTGCAGTACACGAGCTCTGGCTGTAAAAGTATTTATTTCCTCACCAACCTAATTATATTTTTGAACTGTGTTCAGGATCACTAGTCGAGGACGAGGTTGGAAGCGCATGCATGTAGCACGAATGGGGGAGGCGAGGAATGCATATAGGATATTGGTGGGAAAGCCACAATGAAAGAGACCACTGGGAAGACCAAGGCGTACGTGGGTGGACAACATTAAAATAGATCTTGGAGAGATAGGATTGGATTTATCTGGCTCAGGATAGGGACCAGTGGAGGTCTCTTGTGAACACAGTAATGAACCTCTGGGTTCCAGAAAAGGCTGGAAAATTCTTGAGTGGCTGCACAATTGGCGGCTTCTCAAGAAGGGCTCAGCTTCATAAGTAAGCTCAATACCACTTCACCCATATCCTTTGGGTTGCATTTGAGTGATGTGTTACTGAACTTGGTTCCCCGTCCCTTTTCCAAAAAAACAGCAATGGAATAAGAACCTCTACAGCTCTGGAGTACAAGATATTAGGTTGCAAATTATTTATCTGGAGAAAGTTTCTCACCAGCGCCTGGAAAGTTCTAACCTTTCTTTCACATGAAACCTCTTTAACCAAAGGCACTGAACATTGTGAACTGTAACATACATGGAATACTTGTATTTAGGAAATTTGAAGGTGGGGAAACTTGATGGAAAATTCTGTTTCCATCAGAGATACATATATTAACTTCATAATTTCATCATAACTTACAAGTGAAAGTCATACAGAACATAGTTTTTTGGTTACATTTAAGTATTACAAATCATGTATTGTAAGAAACAAATCTCATGTTATTTATTATTATTTTCATTAGAATGATGGAATTCGAGATTGTGAAATACACCCTTGTCGACAAGATTAAGACTGCATTTAAAGATATAAGAAAATCTGATATATTCATCTTCACCAGTTCAGTAATGGAAAGGATTATATAGAATAAGTAACATAACTTAAAAAAATTTAATGAATACTGAAAATATGGTATATATTCATATTCCAGTTCAGTAATGGAAAGGTTTACATGGCAAAAGTAACATATCTTACAAAAAAATGTATTGAATACTGGAAATCTGGGCCGTTATGACCTGATCCTAGCACTTTTGAAGCTGAAAGTGCTATTGCAAAACTGAAACGGTATAAATCACCAGGTAATGATCAAATTCCGGCAGAACTTATTCAAGCAGAGGGGTTTATTCTGGCCAAATTCCTGGAACCTGGGGAAACCATCAATGCTGCTCGTTATATCCAGACGCTGCACAAGCTCCATTGTGCATTGCACGATAAACATCCAGGATGAAACATCATCATCATCCTGCATGACAACGCTCGCCCCCACGCCACTGGCCTCACATTGGAAGCAATTGCAAAGATGGGGTGGGAAGTTCTTCCACACCCCTCCTATAGCCCTGATCTGGCACCCTCCAACTACCATCTTTTCTGATTTGTGAAGGATCAGCTGCGTGGACAATGTTTTGAGACAAGGAAGGCAATTTATAAAGCAGTGCGTCAGTGTCTTCGGATGGCTGGAACAGAATTTTACAGAAGGGGAATTTCCAAACTCCCAGAACACTGGGAGAAATGTGTACAAAGAAGTCACGATTATGTTGAAAAATAAAGAAAGGTCTGTAGATTGAGGTGGTGTATTTGGTTTGTCAATAATAAAGCATGTTACTTTACAAAAAATTGCTGCTCATGACTTTCAGTACAACCCTTGTAAATCACGAGTTTCGTGACACACTGAGTCACAAGACTGCCACAAGACACTGAGTCATCCCTTTTCAATACATAGTTCACAGAAATTTATAATGCGTAGCAATGTACACAATTCACCCAAACTCATAATTTAAGTTCTGAAAAATATGAGTTGCATAAAAATGAAGGTATGCATAAATTAGGCGAAGTATATTACTAAAAAGGAGTAATCGGTTACAGTTCCTTGTGGTGGGTATATTCCCCACTTCGGCATTTTGTTCGACTGCATTGGTAGCTGGCAGATCAAGCATACCTTCATCAACCATCTTTCTTGCAACGCTTGACACCTAAACCAAAAAATCCAACATGAGACTACAAACACATTTACATAAGTGCCCAAATAACATCAACAGGTTCGATTTTGTTCTTTTACGAGTATATTATTGAAAACGTATCAGATGAGTTACTTCAATCTCTATGATATTCAGTACAATCTGTAGGCCATTCAAGACCCCAGATAGGGTCAAGATATAAAGACTTTGGGGGGAGGGCGGTAGTTATCCTCCCTTCGGGATCTAGATCTTCACTTCTACCTGGCATCTCCCTTGCCACTTTTGATATGTGAACCAAAAAATCGAAGTAAAAAAGGTAAGTTGTCCCTGTGCTTAACTAATTAAACACTACGCCATTAAAGCGTACTCAAAGTAGGTCATTTTGTTCCTTTACAATAATGAAAACATGTCAAATGAGTTACTTACAATCTGTGCGATTTTCAGAATCCCTCATGGGGTCAGGATATAATGTTCCTCATGGTGGGTATTTTCCCTAACTTCGGCACTTTGTTCAAATACAATGGTAGCTGGCAGAACAAGCATGCCTTGATCAGCCATCTTTCTTGCACTAACGCCACATCGAGTGTCATCCTGCCAAAAAAAAAAAAATGGATAAGCAAGCCAAGACATTCAACTACTGATTGAAATGCTGGATGCCAACCAGGCGAAGACGGGCACCATAGAAAAGCCTGGCAAGAAAAGATGGACGCAGAAACGGAAGCCATTCGAGCAGAAACAAAAGCATGGCGAGAAGTGATGGCCACCATGAGACAAGGGAATGGAAGTGGCCAGAAAGGCCGCACGGGAAGAAGCCAAACCCGAGCAAGACATAAAGACGACGGCCTGTCAAGAGATGGAGGCACGTCAACATGAGAAGAAGCCGACCTCACTGGACAGAAAACCTGAGGCGGCAGAGCAACGAGAGGTCCCCATAAAAGAGGCTGAAGTAATACCGGTTGGAGAACTGAAGAAAAGGCGTAAGGACCAAAAACTGGTCACAGAGCGCCGCTGCCAGATGAATGAACAGACCCAGAGTCAGGGTGGGGGCCGAAAAAGACTGGCTGTCGCTCACAGAGGGACGAGCCGCAGTGCGGAATTGGCATGGCAAGAGCAGGAAACTGACAAGATGATGTCCCGTCACGCAACAGTGGCATGACGCATGAGACGTTGTGAAGAAGAACCTTACTCAGGGAGCTGGTGGATTCCCGAGGAAGCGACTGGTCATGGCCGACAAGAAGATGACTTGCTGCGGAAGTGTGACACAGCGCAAGAGACTCAACTTCAGGGAGATCAGCTGGAATCACGCACAAGTCCACATACGGACGCGTTGGAAAGAGCACAAGAATAACCTGAACTCCGGAGGATGACACAAGAATTCGTCATGAAAGGAAGAGAAGTAGAACGACTCAAGTTTGAGTAAGACACAATAAGCAGACTGAGAAAACGAAGCATGTGCAAGTACACCAGCAGATGTGCTGCGTGGAATCGCAACAAATACAAACGTCAAAAATTGGACACTGTGGAGGGGTCGACCCCCTCCAAAACGAAAAAAAGGAAACAGCCCATATGGGAGGAACTGGTAGTAGAAGCACCAGCCTCCCCAGTAAGGATGAATGAGGGAAGTATGAAAGTGATGAATGAATGTGAGACGACAGAATCAACAACCAAGGGACCACAGAAGTGCTCGGGGCGAGCACTCTAGAATAAGGAGGGGGGAGGTACTGTTAGGAAGATGAACACCTTAGGAAACAAAACAAAGGAAGTACTGTTAGGCTGTTTGGGGACAGACAACCTTTAGAAGGGAGCAATGTGACGTGTTACCTTACATTCATTGCTGCGACAACCGCTACAATCAGAATGGACACTTCCACGACAAAGAATACGTGGAAATTGGGGAGTTCCCGCAGTGACAAATCGTAGCAACGAATTGTCGTTGAGTAACAATGGAAGAGACAAAACACGCCACCAGAGTATTCTACAAGGAGAGTTCCCGAAGCAACAGATTGCTGAACACGGAGTAGATCCATAGTAATGCAATAACAGTGAGACGTTGCGTAGACAATGCCAAAACAACGAACGGGTCTCCCCGATGAACTAAAGAGAGCTTGTTACACTTGTTACGCTTGTTGTGTAACAATGGACCATCGATATAGTGGTAACGGAACCGTGACGAATGATGTCTGGGATCCAGTCCGCATAACACCTAGATAAGCAGAGCTTATGACATGTACGAAGAAGACGGTCTTCGGATAATTGTCGCTGAAGACAGTTGAGATCCAGCCACGGCCAAGGACAGTATTAGCATCGAAGTAGAGGCAAAAGTCAAGTGATACTGCAAGTGGTAATAACTGTAAGATGTGTAAGTGTGAGTGTCTAATAAAGATTCACTAAATCCGAGACCCATGTAAAGTTATTTGTCATGTGACACACCCAACACATGACAATATTAACAGCATCACTATCATAGTTCCTTACAGATTTAAATGACTCAACTTCATTGTTCTTTACGTCATGTACGGTCTGTAACCCTGTTTCATGGCCCCTCCCCCCCAAGTTCCTTTACTGGCTTATGTCTGGTAAACACAGTCTGTCTTCCCCCTTCACTTCTGGCTGACAGCCTTTAACATGTGTCAACAACGACATCTGGAAACAATTCTACCTGTGGCATCACTTTTCCCAATTTCCAGTGCTACTTTAAGCCATCTATCCTTTTCCTTCCTCAACTCCCACTCTGGATGTTCAAGATGACAAAGTAAGAAAGTCTGTCTAGCCATACACAGGCACATTTGCGAAACTCTTGATTTTTCTTCCATTACAGATTAAGAAAAATTAAGGAAGTAAATACTGTGTTATTTCTTTACTATCATCTTCATAAGGAAAACTCAAAATGGAGAATGAAGTCTACATTTCAACAGATGTCTAGAGAAGTACAATTCACCATGAATGTCAGAAGGGCAGATATTTCAAAGGGAGATATATTATGCATAGCAACGCTGACACAAATAAACAATTTCTCATTTCTCTGCATGAAGAAGCTTACACTGTACAAAGTCTTATATCTTCCAAAGTGTCACTACTGACTAGTTTTAAATGCACAGTTCAAAGCTATACCCCATTCAACATAAATGATTTAATGAGTTTGCATTTAACTCTCTTTCAAATTCTAGATTAAATTTAGCCAATCTGATACAAAAGTGAAATTCATATTAAAATAAGTTTAAATTTTCCATTAACCCGTTGCCGTGGTTCGACGTGTATGTTTCGTCAGGGATTTAAATCGTCTGGGGGGGTTCGACGTGTATGTTTCATCCAGCTGCACACGTATGTTATAACGCCCATAATAATTGATGGTTTTGCTGTAGATTGTTAGATTTTTCACTGGCCTGTTGTCAGGAGGACTGTATTTAATGACACACGCGTTTAAGAGCGCTAAGTCGTCGTTACATATGCCTGTCTTGCAGCAACGTTCCTGTGGCTATTGCGAGCTGTTTCTGTTATGAATGATGTGTTTTGTTTGCTCTGAAGCTATAAACACCAGAGACTGATATGTGCTGGTGTTTATAATATC
>NW_019734317.1:1117782-1128472 GCF_002891405.2 Cryptotermes secundus
TTCATCCTTCAAGGCGTACCATTCACTGCTGAAATACTAAACAACCTGCTTCCATGGCCGAGATACAGGGCGCCCATATTATAAGGTAAGGTTATAAAACCACCATTTAAGATCATTTTAGTGAAAGTTTCATGTTCCTATCTCATAGAATTTAAGAACAATGATGAATAAATAATTTTCGAGCAAAATTTAAATGGCCGGCTGAATATATTACCGCAGGAGCCGCGGCCGCGGAATTTAAATGACCACGTCAAAGGGTTAACTGAAATATATATAGGACAATTATAAATTATGTGGCTGATAAGAAATCAGTATATTTCTTAAACAGTTACAGATACAAACAAGTAACAATTTGAAAACAGCAAGAAAATGCATTAAGTTTTCATTGGCAACACTGTTTGTAACATACCAGCCACAAGTGGTGCTCCAATCACTATCAAAGGAAAATTATGTCTCAGGTGCAACAAGCATAATGTTGCTTGTGGTTTCATGCGACATGTTTGGGGAAAATATTTCAACGGGACTTCAGAACAAAGCACGGTAATCAACTGACTAAAGCTGACTCATTCACAGGTTGGTATAAGAAATCTGTAAACAAAGGGTGTCTGTAAGAGTAAGAGCACTGGCACACCACACATAGCAAAGAAACTGTACATCACATTCATGAAAGTCAGCTCTATGAGCCTGTAGAGAACTTCACTAAGTTAAAGGATGATTTCCTGGAGTAACTCCATTTCCAAAAGAATGAAAATTTGCCTCATTCCCATATGGCTGTGAGGGGCTTTTGGACAAAAGCCTGCTAAAAGCTTGGAAGGAAAAGCAGGACTCATTCCTTTGTACCCTAGAAACCTGGACCTTAACTTCCACCTATGATGACGTGACACAGCAAGTATTCCATAGCTTCTGGTGCCACAGTCCCTCTGAGAGCAAATTTCACAGGCCACAGCCAACATCAATATGTGTCAGCTGTAACTTCATGAGTTACTATGCTGTTTAAACTTGTTTCATGTCTGTCTTTGTCACTGTCTTGAAGATACACTAATTTCTAGCCACCCAAATCATTTATAATAACCCCGCACTTAAAACAAGCAAAATATATGGTCCATGAAGGAATCCAATTCAAAAATTAGGTCAGCTCTTTTCCGTATACTTTCCATGGGAAAGGACTGAAGAAATGATAATGTAGTCACTTACCTCAATCTCTGATAATGTTTGTGTCCACCTACAGTTTGGAAGGTCACATCCATTGCCAGAATTGGGATTCAACTTCCCCTTCTCTTTGGCATCCTCTTCTTCATCTGAGTCAGCTTTAAGGTCTCCTTCAGTTTTATCAGATGATGTGACACTGGGTAAATTTTCTGAAACTTCAGCTTTATCCTGGAACAGAAATGGTGTTTCCATTTTCCTCACATTTCTAAAACTATCACAACAGACTTTATGTAAAACATCTCCAAGGGCATGCCACAACTTAAGTAGGCAACCTTACAAGAGTTGTCCAACAAAATCTCTGGAATGGTGATCTTCATCCCCATCATATTGTAGCATGCTGAGTCATTAATGGGTAACGACCTCGAAACAAACAATGAAACAACATTCGATGCTAGGCAACAGAGTTTTAATAAGTACATGCGGCAGTTACTGGGTAATGTCTTTGCAAACAAACATGTTCTCATGGAATCGATAGCGAATATAACATTGAACAGTGTTTTCCACATGGTCTGTGCCAACATGTTATAACCGAGACAAGTTTAAGTCACTTGTAAGGGAATGTGACGAAGACACTTGGTGAGAGCAGCTGAAGAATCCCCACTACTGTGAAAACCGTTACCAGGAAACAGCTAGTGAAGACACTGCAGGCTGGAAAAGATTCAGCGTGGGCAGTAGTGATTTGCAAAGTGTGGAAATTAACAATGGCACTATAATTTAAGTGTAGTCACAAGTCGTGTCGTAAAGTGGTCAATAAATCCAATCACCAATCCAAAACACCATTAAGAGTCACTCGTAACATATACTCCGAAAACAGCAATTAGTGACTTTCTAATAGTGATGTAATGTCACTATCTGATGGTGTATGAAGGCAAATTGAAGACTTTGCCCCTATTTTTCAGCCACAATAATATACATACAGGGAAATCAAAATACAGGCAGGATTCCAAGTACCTTTGACTATTTTTCCACATAGTCATCAACCTGGTTCAGGCATTTGTCCCATCACACCACTAGTTTCGAGATGACGCTGTTGTAGAATTTGACTGGTTGAGCACGGAACCACTGCTGGACAGCAGTTTTTGCATCGTCATCAGAAATGAACCTCTGGCCTGCAGGGAACTTCTTCAGTGGACCGAATACATGGTAATCACTGGGGGCGAGGTCTGGACTATACAGTGCATGCTCCATAATCTCCCATCCTAATGACTGTAGTCGTGCGGCGGTCTTGTTTGCCACGAGGCCTGGTATTGTCATGGAGGAGAACCACATCGTCCACGAGAATTACCGGGCGCTTTTTCCTGATGGCAGCTCGCAGACGTGCGAGTGTGACAAATAGCTGTCCGCGCCGATGGTGGCACCTTGTGGCATGAAATCCGGCAGGAGTGGTCCTTGACGATCCCAGAAGACCGTGACCATCAACTTCCCAACGGACTGCATTCTGCGGCATTTCTTCGTGACAGGTGAAGTGGGATGTTTCCACATCATGCTCTGCTGCTTGGATTCTGGAGTGAAATGCAATACCCACATTTCATCTCTGGTGACAATGAGATCCAGGAACCTTTCACTCTCCTCGGAGTAACACTGCAAATGTTGCAGTGACATCATCATTCTCTTGGCCTTGTTCAGATCATCCAACAGTTTAGGCACCCACTGACATGAAACATTGTGATATACCAAGGAATCATGAACGATATCGTAAACGCCGACATACGAAATGCCATGCTCCTTGGAAACGAACCTTCAGGTGCACACAACGACCCGCTTTCACCATTGCATTCACGCAGGCAATGTTGTCTGGTGTGAGCAAGGTGCGAGACTGCAGCAGATTTTGTGCTGCCTGTTCACTGTTCACAGTGAAAACAACACAGCAAGCCACGAGCAAACCCTGGACGACATCAAGAACCTCCTCATCAAGATAGACAGGCGGCACAAAATCTGGCCCATACAAGGACGATAGGAGTATGGGCACGAACCTATGTTTAAAAAGTTTTAACTAGTGACAATAAAGGTTTTTTAAATTAACATCTAGAAACTTTTTAAAACTTTACAATACCAGGAAGCTGCTGTGATTGTGAAATGTTCGATTTTATGCACACTGTGCATTATAGGATATAAGTGTATGTATTTTAAATCAAAACACCTATTGTGATGGTAGTTTCCAGTTCGTAATGGTGTTCCCTCTGAAGATGATCAGTAACGACCGAAACATGTAAGGGAGATAAGTTTTCATGTAGTAAAAACTTATATGTCACATTGGACGGAGTGGTTTGTATTTATAATTGTTAGTGTGATGGACCAGGATGAAACAAATAAAAAAATTAGGAGATTTTATATTAATTTTAAAGTGAACAGTGCAAGTGTTAGGATAGTAGGTTTAATAATGGCAGTCCCCAGGGTGAATTAAATATTTAAATCGCTCGTCCGCAAAGTGTTAAGTAGCAGCACAGTCCATCTTCATGACAATCTAGATAGCAGACGCGCATGTGCATGGTCAGAGGCTGGTGTCAGTAGTGAATATGGCGACCGTGCATGAGGAGTGTACTAGCGAAGAGCAGCGTTCTGTGGTGCGTTTTTTCTGTGGGCAAAAGGACTCTATGTTAAGGATATTCATAAAGAAATGTTTGCTGTTTATGGTGGAAAGTGTTTATCATGTAAAGCCCGTTCACAACTGGGTCAAGAAATTCTTTCAAGGATTTCACCCTGAACTGAATTTTTTTACATTATCCACAGTTCCCTCTACTGTTTGGTGCTGACAAGAGAACAGAACCTTTCACAGTTCTCATATTTTCCTAATACTTCAATGATGCAAGTTGCCCACTATGTTTGCTGTCCAGTGATTCACAGTAATCCCTGAACCTACCATATCCAAGGCCAGAATAAAACTTCTTTGCCTTATGCTATCTGAATTATCTGCAGTGTTTCTACTGACAATTTTCGCGATCACTGACAAAATTTTTGTTAGCCCATTTCTCAAAGCAATCAATTTCCCCGAATCAAAACCTTCCATGCACTGCACTCTCCTCTGGGAACTACTACATGCACTAGTATAACAAGACCTGATTAATTCTATGTACAGAGAATATGCATGTCAGTGCATACACAAGCAAGCCTCCAGCATACCTGTGTTCACTTCTGACACACAACCCTTTGAAGGTACTGCATATAGTAACTTATGAGGTATAAGAAACATGACAAACCAATTGTCCACACCACAAATTTCATGTGTGTGTGTGTGTGTGTGTGTGTGTGTGTGTGGGGGGGGGTTATGCGCATGCATGCCATAACTTATGGCAAGAGCTTTGTATCACTGTAATAGCCAATATCAGTAGGTATTATATGACTCTGAATTAAAGAGACCTCATTCACTTGTCAACAGAACTAAATACATCAATAATTCTAGTTCAAACATGCTTATGTCACAATAAAGACAATGTAAGAAGGGGAACGAGGTTATGAAGTTATGAGCTTGGTGTCACTTCACACTCAGATACCTTCTCATTTTAATCTTGGAAGAGACAGAGTCAGAAATTGCTCATTGCTCAATTCTGAATTCAGGTATAGCTCTGAGGTAAGCCATCTAAATGATTCTGTTCTCTTCCATTTTAAATATTCAACTACCCAACCCCATCAATGCAAATAATACCATTTCCTTTTACAATATGTTCCATCCTTCTCCTACCAGGCTTATTTATTACACAGATTTATCATTATGGATGCAATAAGCAGTGCAGTTCATTTATTATTTTCATTCATGGTCAAATAAAACATGAACAGATACGGGAACGTAGTTTAACACACTGAAAAAGGAAGAAACCTAACTGCATGACCACTGACAAGAAATCTAAATAGAAATTTTTACTGTTAAGGCTCCATGTTAAGTGGTTCCCTTGTCACCACAGCTTGGAACATCCTCAGATTTCAGATGGAGATGGCCTCCAAATTTGGAGGGTGGCTGCGAATATACAAATAAGACAGCCAACAAGGGGTGGTCCTCCAGTTTGTGGGTAGCATGTGAGGCTAACAACTCTTCACCATAAAAATAACTGTGCTATGAAATGTCACAAAGGGCCTTGGACTTGGACGGATTCTTTGGATAAATGACCTAGGCTAAGGAAGATTCGATATAATATTTGGCATGTGGAATATAAGAAGTCTATATGGGGCAGGTTCCCTCAAGATGTTTGCAAAATATATGTCAAAACATAAGTCAGATTTAGAGGGCATACAGGCGGTCAGAAGGGACTGGGGTGGTGCCAAATCACTAGGTGAATACATATTTTTCTATAAAAGGGGAATGAGAATCATGAATTAAGCACAGGTGTTTTTGTACACAAGTGAATCATATCAGCAGTTATGAGGGATAAGTTTGTTAGTGACAGGATGTTGTACGTAATAAAGAGTGTTTCACTCGGGGCAGAACCTGGCATTTTGTTAATAACTCGGATACTAATAAAGATATTGCAACGAAATTTGGAGTGGACTTACCTCAGTTCATGTGAAGTCTGGTGACATCATAACAAGTGCTAGAAATGGCCACCATTTGCGTCCAGACAGCACTGGACTCGGCGCGCCATGTTTTGGAAAGTCCTTGCCCGTACGTCAGGTGTCACTTCTTGGATGGCCTCACTTATGTTTGCTTTTAAAGCCTCTATGGTTCGCGGTTTGTTGGTGTAAACTTACGCTTTCAAATGTCCCCACAAAAAACAATCAGGCGGCGTTAGATCGGGCGAGCGCGGTGGCCAAAGTCTCCTGGAAATGACACGGTCGCCAAAAAAACACTGGATTTCGGCCATGCTTGTGCGCGAGGTGTGTGCTGTTGCTCCATCCTGCTGGAAAAACCGATGGATAATTCCTCATCGTCCAGTTGATTCACAAAGCAGTGGAAGATATCTAGGTACGCTGCTGTTGTGATTGTCGTGTCGAAGAAGATGGGTCCAATTATGCGCCGCCAGGAAATTCCACACCAAACACCAATCTTCTTGGAATAAGGGGGTTCTTCGTGTATCGCATTGAGATTCTTGCTTGCCCAAATGCGACAATTTTGCGAATTAATGTATCCGGAAAGATGGAACCATGCCTCGTCCGAAAACCAAGTGTAGTCCAGAATGTCCAGATTATCCTGGACAAGGGTCTGTAACCATTGACAATACGCCATTCTCTTCGCGTAATCTGGCTCTTTTAACTCGTGCACCGTGGAGATTCGGTATGCATGAAGCTTAGATTTCTTCGCAGCACGATAGCAAGTGCTTGTCGAAAGCCCTGATTCCTGTGAAACTCAGCGCAATTACTTCTTACAGAGGAATGGAGGGGCTTGATAAGGGAGGCCAAGGCCCAACACTGGGCTGTTGTGCCCAAGATGATCATATGAGTTACAACCTGTGCCATTTTCAGAATCCCTGATGGGGTCAGGATATAATGTTCCTCGTGGTGGGTATTTTCCCCCACTTCGGCGTTTTGTTCAACATTGTTAGCTGGAAGATCTAGTATGCCTTGATCTGCCATCTTTCTTGCAACGCTTGGACACCTGAACCAAAAAATTAACATAAGACTACAAACACATTTACATTAGTGCTCAAATAACAGCAATCAGTTCAATTTTGATCTTTTATATTATTGAAAACGTATCAGATGAGTTACTTACAATCTCTATGATATTCAGTACAATCTGTAGCCCATTCAGGACCCTATATAGGGTCTTGATATAAAGACTACTGAAGGGGGTAGTTATCCTCCCTTCGGGATCTAGATCTTCACTTGTGGCTGGCATCTCCCTTGCCACTTTTGATACCTGAACCAAAAGATCAAAGTAAAAGAAGGTAAAGTTGTCCCTGTGCTTAACTAATTAAACACTTATGCCATGAAAGTGTAATCAAAGTAGTTCATTTTGTTCCTTCACAATAATGAAAACCTATAAATGAGTTACTTAAAATCTGTGCGATTTTCAGAATCCCTGATGGGGTCAGGATATAATGTTCCTTGTGGTGTGTATTTTCTCCCACTTCGGCATTTTGTTCGACTACATGGGTAGCTGGAAGATCTAGTATGCCTTAATCAGCCATCTTTCTTGCAACGCTGGACACCTGAACCAAAAACTTAACATAAGACTACAAACACATTGACATAAGTGCCCAAATAACATCAACAGGTTCAATTTTGTTCCTTTATATTAATGAAAACGTATCAAATGAGTTAGTTACAATCTATGATATTCAGTACAATCTGTAGCCCACTGACGACCCCAGATAGGGTCATGATATAAATATTTTGGGGGGTGGGGGTGGGGGGGGAGCTACCCCACATTCGGGATCTAGATCTTCACTTGTAGCTGGCATCTCCCGTGCCACTTTCGATGACGAAAAAATCGAAAGAAAGAAGGTAAAGTTGTCCCTGTGCTTAACCAATTAAACACTATGCCATGTAAGCGTAATCAAAGTACGTCATTTTGTTCCTTTATAATAATGAAAACGTATCAAATGTGTTACTTACAATCTGTGCGATTTTCAGAATCCCTGATGGGTTCAGGATATAATGTCCTGTCGCCGTTAACTTTTTGTGGTGCGCTGAGCCGCGCGTTGGATTAAAGCTGGCCGCAACTGCCTTCTGCGTAGGGTAAAAATGGTCGCAACTGCTCACTGGTGAATCACCTGCTAGCGATTTTGTAGAAGTTGGTAATAATGTTGCCTCACCTTGATCCTTGATAGTTGTTTGGGCGCCACCCCAGCCGGGGAACATGAGGCATGAGACTATCACTAGGGCCGTTAAGTGGGCCTTGGCTTGAACAAAGGCGGTCAAGCGAACTCAGCAACAACTCTATAACACACACACGCTTTATTTAATGATGTATCTACATGATAGTTACACTTGAATAAGACTACATAGTCCTTTGTCCTGTTTTGTGAAGACGGAACGTGTACTAAAACATTCTCACCGTTCGGCAACTAGTTACCGCCTCTTCCGGACAAGGAGCTTTACATAACGACATCTCAGGGTCATTATCGTATTACGCAGTAATAACGTGCCAACGCCCAAGCGGCCCAAGCAGTCGAAAACGGTCAAGATGGTCAAGGTCGGTCCCTAGGTTTAAGATGTTCAAGATCTTCAAGATTCTCTGATTGGTTCAAACTTATGCGATCCGATTAATTGCGATAGGTATATTATGATCGATTCCAGTTATTTCCAGATTATCTAATTCATATAGGATGCGTAGAGATGGCAGTTCTGCGTGTGTTCCCTCTCCCCAGTGGGAGTTTCACCCCCTTGATTCCAAGTATTGTAGGAAGATATCGCATTCTTTTTCACAATAAAAAACTAGTAAGGCAGTTGACTGAATGAGAAATTAGTTACCGTTAGTTGCGTTGTGAGGATATTCCGCCGTGGTTAATGTAGGGGATGTCGCGTGATTGCCGAAAACCCCACTCAACTACACCAACAATAACATGTGTTGATGGGTTACGCAAAAGGCATATGAAGTAATTAGCAACTGGCAGTTCAGTCGGCAAGGTTAACTACCGAGTTCAAGCTTGTAGCATATATAATGCCGTGTGGTCGGGTAAAAGTTAAATCATCCTTACTGCGGAACATTCCAATGTCGGAATATTGNGGGGGGGGGGGAACCCCAACATGAAGCAAACAGTAAACAGCTCTAGTGGCAATATTCCACCAAAATGTTGGTTTACATTCACGATACCACCAAGACATTGGAGATGAGCCCTTCTTCAGAAGTCATCTGTTGCTCAGCTACTCATAAGTACCCAACATTTATGGAACCTGATGGTTCGTTATTGTGTTCACAAGTCCTCCACTAGTCTGTATCCTGAGCCAGATTAATCTGATCCATACTGCCTCATCCTATATGGACATTATATCCCAAGAGACAGAACTCTTTACACTCAGTGCTGTAAAAACCTCAAATTGAACAGGTAAACTACTATCAAAATTATATAATTCTGTCCTCCCAATTCTCACACATAGCTATAAATGATTTTACAAACCTGGTCCTTTGCACTGCAAAGGAATATCCTGTTCTTAGAAACTGATTATGTGAAGTAGTTTAACCAATATGACTTCAATCAGGAGACACTTCCCCAGCAGTTGCTGTAAAGAAGTACAAATATATAAACATTTCTTCAATTCCAAATTCTCTTACTGATACGAACTGGACATTTTTAAACCACATCATACATAGACACAGTATTCACAGACAATTAGGAGAGAAGTTGGATATTGAGAAGAAAAGGTTTCCATCATAGATATTTCATAACTACATGGCGTTCTTATCTCATAACCTCATAACTTATGTAAGATTTGAGGCTTTCACGGCGGTGACTATGAAGAATGCAGTCTTCTGGGATTTGGCACCGTGTATATGTGGTGTTAACCGACGTTTCGGAGGAACGTATCGCCCCCATCTTCAGGGTTGAAGAAAAAGTATAAGTAAATCTGCAAGCGACAACACCGTGAGACACGATAAAGCAGACTAAAGAGTATACCGTTAGAGCAGAGAGGGAAGGGGATGAACTGCAAGTGAACAAGTGAAAGCAGTGGTGTGGGAGGGGTGGGGGAAGGGAGCCGGGACAAGCGATTTTGTGTAGGGGAGAGATAGCAAGGTTAAATGGCTGGGCTTTAACTGTGAGCTGAGGGGGGGGGGTTGTTATGTTGGTTGGTCATGGCCTTGTGGCTTCCTGGATCTGGCGTCATATCCCGGTGGGGGGTTTTTAAGAGAACAGATAAGAGGTTTCCAAGACTTGCTGAGACGAAACCCATCCTCTCTGTTCATATTCCCTGGATGCAGTTCGATCTCAATGGCTTCCCTAATGATGCGATCCATATAGCGCGTCTTGGTGGCGAGGATGGAGGTATTCTGAAGCTGAATGCGGTGTCCCAGTTCGATGCTGTGTTCAGCTACGGCCGACTTGTCCGGATGTTCGAGACGGATGTGCCGCTGATGCTCCTTCAACCTCGTGTCCACGGAGCGGCCTGTCTGTCCAATATAGACTTTCCCGCACTCGCATGGGATACTGTATACGCCCGGTGTCCTTAGGCCCAGGCTGTCTTTAACCGGCCGGAGGAAACTGGATAATTTGTATGGACTTATACTTTTTCTTCAACCCTGAAGATGGGGGCGATACGTTCCTCCGAAACGTCGGTTAACACCACATATACACGGTGCCAAATCCCAGAAGACTGCATTCCTCATAACTTATGTTCACAACTTGACAGCTACACATAATGCTGTTATGTAACTTTAATATATTGTATTGTATTTATTACATGTTCCAGCACATCCATAAAAGGCTGAAGCCATGGATACAGAACCTGTCACACCACAAGCTTGCTAAATCAGCAAGTAGTCAACGTCAACATCAACATCATCATCAGTAATCTGTCAGACGACAGGTCCAGTCTCTTCCAAAACAATTCTTCCACTTAATGCGATCTAGAGCTTTCGCCTTCAAATGACAGTATCCTCTTCTGTCCCCAA
>NW_019734317.1:1130424-1143654 GCF_002891405.2 Cryptotermes secundus
TTACATATCTTCTCAAGATATTCCTTTTTGGTCCTGTCCGTGGCTCTTTTCAATTAATTCCTCAGTCTCCTGTATTTCCTCCTGCCTTCTTCATTGTTTACATTTCTCCATTTTACTCATCATCTGATGTGTAACCCATGGTTTTCTTGCTGTCTTCTCAACTTTACCAACCAAATCACTGATAGTATCTAACATGCATTCTTTTATATTGTTCCACTGCACTTCAGCATTTCCGCTTTCACCTTCAATTGCACCGAGTTTCTCTTCTAGGGTCTCCTGCACGCTTTGTCTTTGAGCATATAACTTCTCCAAATCCCATCTAGGTCTGCGCTTTTGAAATCTTATAATTTTCTTCAACCTGGTTCGGAACTTGGCAACCAGTAAGTTGTGGTCAGAGTCAATATCTGCCCCAGGCAGCGTCCTCACACCCTTCACACCGTTTCTGAATCGATGTTTCACAAGGATGTAGTCCAGCTAATGCCTCCTCCAATCCCCAGGTGCCTTCCATGTGTAAATTCTTCTCTTAGGCTTCTTGAACCAAGTGTTGGTGACAATCAGTCCATTTCGTTCACAAAAGTCAATAAGCATTTGACCCCTGTGATTCCGTCTTCTTAGTCCATGTGATCCAACAATATTCTGATATGGTTCATCTCCCACAATGCTATTCCAGTTTCCCAATATGATGCTGTTTGTGTCCAATGCATATAAATTCACAACAATAAATCAAGCATATCAAACTGTACTCAATATTCACTATTAGATGATACCATTACTGAATCAAAGTGTAAGGAAAGACATGTTAAAATTTTGCATACTTACCTAATAACCAACTAACTCCATTGAACTGAGTCCTTGGGATGCCACCAGCCTCTCAGCTACCACAAGAATTTGATCACAAGAGCTCTTTACCTGTCTCTATCCTGAATTAGATGAATTCAATCCATACCACTGCATCCTATTTCTATAAGATCCATTTTTATGTTACCCTGCCACCTCGTGTGTGAAGCCATAGGTCAGAGTTGGCAGTTAGAGGCTTGAGTTGCATTGTTAGATTCTCTTATCAAGCAATTATTATTAGTGAAGACAAAGAATACTTAGTGTTCACAGCAGTGATTTAAAGTGTGTGTAGATTAGGGAGACTGTTAGAGTTATTTGTAGTTATAAGTGTTTGTGAAATCTAATTATCAATCCAAACCCTGTGCTAGCCACTAACAGACATGACAATTGATATCAGAAGCGGGATTAATTGGATTGGTTTGATTGCATTGTGGATGATGGATTCCATGCTAGAAATGGACCCTCTTTCGCAACTGATAGGCTGACTTGGTGGCAGGTTAGAATGAATGTTGTCCAAAATGCTTTGGTGGTTTCAGGCATATAAAGAAGCACACTAAGAGAGGCACGCCCACAAAGGGATCATGTAACTCAACATGAGCAGTCTTAAGGAGGGAGTAGTTGGAGGACAGCAGTGTGAGACCCAACACTCGAGGAAGGAGTATCCATTGCTAGGAAACGGCTGGTAAACACGTTTGCACGACAACTAGAACACACACCCACGTCAATAACGCCAGTGCCAACACTAGGCAACAGTCCAATCAACAAATCACTCAGTAATGAAGGAATTCTTGGAAGTGGTGTTTTCTATGTGGTCCATTCCAATGCTATATAAAAAGGACCAACAGGACAAGCCAGTTGAGTTGCAGTCTGGAGTCAACAGTGTCAGTCAGATGTGAGAATGAGCAGAGAAACAGAGGTATCTCCATTGTTAAAGCCACTCCATAGCAATGACTACTGAAGACAACTGAGAAGATTTAGTGTGTACTGTAGTTATTATTTATAACTGTTCAGTAAATCCAATTATCAGTCCAAACCCCATGTCTAATTCCTGACAATGTAACAATATTCCTCAAGTATTTAAAATGAAAGTAGAGCTAACCAAGCATGTATTCAAGCATATGAATGAAAAGAAAAAGGAAAACTGACATTATAATCTAAACGAAGGCCACCTGCTTAACTTGACAAACATGAGGAGAACCATGGGTGGACAATGCACACAGATTACACTTATCATATGCAAAATCTTAGGCATATCACATGCAGAAAATAACTCTGTGGCTTTTAGTCTGCAAGTGAACTATACCGATCAAGCGACCGCCACTTGTTGGCAAAGTTAGTGCCAACTTTTGTGGATAGAGGGTGTCGTGGGCAGCACAATGGTGGATTCCCACGGCAGTTAATCTTGGTTTTCTAAACCGAAGCCGCTACTTTTCCATTCAAGTAGTTCCTCAATTATCCTCACAAGGCTGAGAGGACCCTGTTCCAGACCCACTACTTCTCAGAAAATCTGGTAGCGCCGGGAATCGAACCCAGGACCTCTGACCACTAGACCACAGGGGCTATGCATACCATATAAGTTACCAAAATCTTGACTTTGAAGAAGTGCAGATATTTTTTTCATCCACTAACATGAAGCCTAACCACATGGAGCTCTGAATGCAGTACATTTATATTTGTTCAGTTACAGATATAAGACAATGGGTGATCCTCCAACTTGAGGTATGGGTGAGGTGCTAATAACCTACCTCAAAAAACCAGCATGTTATGAAATACTGTCTCCAGAATGCCCAAGTGATTTCTTGCCAGGCTCTCAGATTACAATTCTGTACACATTTATTTTTCATCTCTACTTTGGGGTGCTTTATATCTAACCCATCTCATCCACTTTGATTTAATTATGCTAACAGTATTGGGTGATGAATGCAAGTTACGAAACATTTCATTATGCAGTTTTCTCCAGCCACCTGTTATTCCTCAAGCCCAAATACTGTTCTGAGCCCAATGTTCTCAAATATCCATGACCTGTCAAGTTTACTGAATTCTACAGCTAAGGGGATGGCACTCCCGTTCTGTGATCTTGAGGTTCCAGGTTTAATTTCTGACATACGTTGGCTACTATAAGTAAGGCATTTCAAGGTTTTCTCAGCCGGATAATAGTTGCTGCGAGGAGCAACCGAAACAACAGGAGACCCACCAAGCACATCCTTGGAAGAAAAGGAATGGGGGTGCACCGTTAGGCTATTCTGGACGAACAGCCTTAAGGAGGGAGCAGTGTGACGTGTTGTGCTATGGATGGCGCCCCTCCCTCCACGCCAGCCGTAACGTGCTGAGCGGAGCCCAAGTGAGCCGAGTCCCAGCAGTCTGGTCGCTATGCAAAGTGAGTAAACAGTGGTTGCTAAGCAAAGCGGGTAAACAGTGGTTGCTACAGATGACGGTAATAACAGTGGTACCCATTATGTAACAGGCAAACACTGCTACTATATAATGCCAGCCGTGACGTGCTGAGCGGAGCCCAAGTGAGCCGAGTCCCAGCACTCTGGTCGCTATGCAAAGCGAGTAAACAGCGGTTGCTAAGCAAAGCGGGTAAACAGTGGTTGCTACAGATGACGGTAATAACAGTGGTACCCATTATGTAACAGGCAAACACTGCTACTATATAAGGGAACTACACAGCCGCTGAAGACAGTTGGAAGTGAGTCAGCAGTCAGTTAGGCAGCAGTGAACGAGTTGTCAGTGTAGCAGCCGCCGAAGACAGTTCTCAGGGCAGCAGCCAACGAGTTGAGTTGGAATCTAGCCAGCAGTGAACCGTTAGAGTTGAGTTGGAATATAGCAGCCGTCGTGAAAAGATGCATGTGATAATCAGTGATAGTTTGTGATAACTGAGTAATAATTGGGAGTGTGTGTGATACAGTGACACTTGTATAGCTCCCATATTGTAACTAATACATGTAGACTACTGAGAACAGTGTGAACAGATTGTGAATAGGGTTATAAAGTGTGAAACCCCGCAACAGTGTTGTAATTAACTGTAGCCGAGACTGGTAGGTTGTTAAATAAACCAATTAACAATCCGAACAGCGTCTTCAGTAACTAAACACGTTACAATATTTTAACATTCAGAACACCCTTTGTAATAGTGGTTTCCAAACTGTATCGATGTCCCTCTGATGATGGTCTCTAAGGACCGAAACATGTAAGGGCATGAAGAATTGAAATAAGAAAAACTTCACCCGTCACACTGGATGGAATTGTTTTATCTTTTATAATATTGTTAGTATGAAGGACCAGAATGAAACAAATCAAATTCATCATAAAGTTGTTCATTCATTCTGAAGACCTTCCAGCAAAAAGTCACATATACACATACATTTCAGAAGCTTTCTTGGAAAGGAATCGTGGAAACACACCCCCTACGAATATTGCATGTACTGGACAGGTAGGAGAGCCACATGTGAAACCATAACAAAATCTACAAGTGTATGACAAGGTGATTACAGAACTGAAAACAGAAAGGATGAGTTAGTTATGTGAATATGGAAAAAACAGTTATGTTAATACTGTCCTTAACTTTGGCTTGTAATGTCTATAGTCAGTTTCGCTGTACTGAAAATATGGGAAGTCACTTGCCAATTACACCAGCGCCTAGGTATAAAATGGAAACAGATGTGGGATGTTCACATCCTGAGCACTGCCCATGGTAGTTACTTGGTTTAAGCACTGCAACCGGGAGGGGGGAATCAGAAAAGAAAACATGGAAGTATTATGGACTACAGCATGAACAATAGGGTCAATAAATCTGATCAGATGGTGGTATCTCCCTTGCAGACAAAATCAATAAAATGTAAGCAGAAAGTGCGCCCACCCCCCAGTCTGGCAATAATGAATTGTCATATATTACATACAAAGAACATGAAGCCACAGAGGTGGTTTGAGTGTAAATATAAAATTAAATTAAGCAAATTATTCCTTCCCAGGGATTCAATAGGAATCACTCCCCTACCACACTGCAATGCCTGCAAACTCAGATCAACAATGAAACCATAGTCAAAATGAAATTATTTTACCATATCCTGAACAAGTCATCATAATACAGAAATGTATTTGTATGTTCTTCACTATGAAATATATTTTTATGGTCTCAGTCTTGATTCTACATAATATAGTACTTCTTTGCTTGGTTGCTTCCCTGGCTAACACAAATTTTATTGTTCGCCATATAACTCTAGTTAAAACATGATATATAGCACAAATATTTGTTGGACTATTAATTCACCTCCTTAAACAAAAAGATTCATGTACTCACACAGTATTTACAATATATGCCAAACTATAAATATTTATATCTAATGTGCAAAGAAATAACAATAACCACAAATAAATGAACAGGTGTAACAAACACAGACAGGATATTAAATATGTAGTATCTATGTAAGTTTTGAGGTTTTCACGGCGATGACAATGAAGAAAGTTGTCTTCTGGGTTTAGGCACCGTGTATTCTTCGTTTTGGCCGACGTTTCGNGTATATTTTAATAAGATTTCAATGTCAGAATCAAAATCTTATAGCTTTTACATTAAATAAATGTAAAATCTATGCTTAAATTGTAATTATACTTAAAAGGACTATGGTACAGAGTATATTTTAAATTTCTGTGTTTATAATTTGTGGTGTGGGTTTGTATATCTGGGTGCAAGGTGCATAAATAACTACCAGTCTGTGGTTTCCCACATACCACAGTTTGTTGCAATTCTAAGTCCAATAAAAATGATTTATTATAAATTATTATATGCACTAAATAAAGGTACTTCTTTTCTGTCAATTATGTTTTCTAGGCTCAAAATTAACTCTATATATACATACAACTGGTGGCCTGTCTCACAGTTAAAATAACACCACTGGCAAGAGAAAAACTACGATTTCTCACGCTTCTTGAGCGAACGTTTGTTTGCACAACGACTGATAATGTCTGTCACTTGACTCTTATGATCAAAGATCTTCATAATTTGGCTCTTGGCTTCCTGCATTTGATCCTTGATTACTTTGCTCCTCTGAATATTTCCCTAGAACGAATCAACTGTGATTGGTAAAGGATCATACACACTATACACGCAATGCTGTATAAGCCTTAATATAATAAAAGAGCATGACATGCAATGTTTGACAAGTAAAATATCAAATACTCAGTATAAAATAATTCATGTGACCCTGTTATACTCAAGAAGTGAAGAAGAAATTAAGAAATGGAGCAATGAAATTAGACACTTTTTGAACACATTCACAGTGAACTATAAACAACACACACATTTAGCATAATAAAAAAGTAAAAGTAAAGCTATCCCTGTACCAGGCTGTGAAGGCCCATAGGGTTGTGAGACGTTGAGGGTCCCACATTATCTAGACAATTGGCTCAAAGATGGCAGTAAGGTTGTCAGCGTTACGCGCCGGATGCGCTTTACTCCCCAGGAAAATTATTTAATTAATTCCTGGTACTCATTTCTGTTAGAGGTTGAGTAAACCCCAGGGCCTAGTGCAGCTGGAAGGATTAGGTCAACTGAAAAAAATCCAATGACCTCATCGGGATTTGAACCCACGACCTTCCGGTTTGTAGCGTAGACATGAATACTGTACCTCACTGCTAGTCCTAAAAACTCTGCTCAAAGCAACATAAAATCTGTAATGGTCAAATTAGTAATGTGCCTCAAAAACAACAAAATCTAAAAAAAATTAGAATGTCAACCTAAAGAGACAGCCAAGTATTATGGACATGACTGGATAAAAAATTATGTGCCTATAAAATGTAGTAATAATGTCATGAAAAACCTCTTAAAATGGTTTAAAACCTCTTTTGAACTCTTCAAAAAGAGAAGCCTATTAAAACTGATAACACATTCAGACTTGTGGCTAGAAACTTCAAATGTAACATTTCGTCTCTTACATTTTTGCCATTCATATATTGTAGTTATGGACACTGGTTCAGCATTTGTTACTACAGTTTATACCATAGCCAGAAGTTTTAAATTACAATGTGACATTATGTGAAGTTTACACAATATGGAAAACAAAAATTTTATTGACATATCAAAGTTTCAAGCTGTGTTAAAAGGTAAAGTTATAAACACTGTCTCATAGGTAAAATCACCAGATTAGGGTAGTCTGTTTCATGAACTTCTAGCGTGTCTGCATATATCCATTAAAATAAAATACAGGGAGTTTCAAAAAGAGCTTTACAACTTTGAAAGCTTATATAAATTTATATAGAGGACATACACGTTTTGAACTGTCATAATGTAGCAAAACACACCGAGTTTTACCTCGGATAGCTATGGTTCAATGTGACTTCCACTGGTAATGCGGCAGACGTCCCACCTGTAGTCAGTCTCTTAACCACATCCTACGTTGCATCTCTGCAACTGAGGCAGTAATTCGAGTTCGGAGCTCAACGATATTTGCAGGCAAAGGTGGTATGAACACTCAATCTTTAATGAATCCTCACAAGAAAAAAATCCAGGGGAGTAAGATCTGGGGAATGAGGTGGCCATACTATTGACGCCGCTCTACCAATTCACCGACCTGGGAAACTTCTGTTGAGGTACTCATGCACTTCTCCAAGGTAATGAGGGGGGGTGCGCCATTTTGCTGGAAGCTAATGCAGCCTTCTTGGTCATCTTCGTCTAACTGTGGAATGAGGAACTCTTGGAGCATGTCCAGATATACAATACTGGTAATGGTCACCTCCACGAAGAAGAAGGGGCCGTACACTCTTTCTTTGTTGAGGGCGCAAAACATGTTCACCTTTGGGCTATCACGAACATGTTCCAGGGAGACACATGGATTTTTGCTGCCCCAGATCCTGCAGTTGTGGGTATTGACCTTACCACTGATATTAAATGTGCTCTCATCACTGAAAATCACGGAGTCCAGAAACTCATCGTCTTGTATCCAATGAAACATTTGCATATAGAATTCCTTATGAA
The DNA here is from genome assembly GCF_002891405.2 of Cryptotermes secundus. Lineage (NCBI taxonomy): Eukaryota > Metazoa > Arthropoda > Insecta > Blattodea > Kalotermitidae > Cryptotermes > Cryptotermes secundus. The sequence goes on from NW_019734317.1 coordinate 1,138,235, forward strand.
CCATCTTATCTGCAGCCGTAAGGTGTTGAACGATGGATAGTTTGGAGGCTTTTAAGTGTAAACGTTTTCATAACACTCGCCACACAGTAACATTTGGAATACCAGTTTCCCAAGATGCACGTTGCGTTGACTTTCGTGGACTTCGAACGAAGCTCTCCCTATTCTGTTCCACTGTAGCGTCAGAAACACGTGGCTGACCAGGTGGCTTGGCATGGAGCACAGAACATCTGGTCTGATCAAAATTCTTGTGCCAGGAGTAAATTGTAGGCCTGCTAGGAGATTCCTTGTGATACCGAGTGCGAAATTTCCTTTGAACTTGTGTAGCAGACTTTGTTTCTTCAAACCAAAACACACAACGAGCATGCTCTGCATCTGTGAAAGTAGCCATCTTGATTTCAACTGCGGGAGCGCTCACGGTGGCAGTACTGGGTACTACAGTACCACGTGCATGAAACTCGGTGTTTTGCTACATTATGGCAGTTCAAAACGTTGTGTATGTCCTCTGTATAAATTTATATAAGCTTTCAAAGTTGTAAAGCTCTTTTTGAAACACCCTGTATTTAAGTCCAGTATATTTCTCACAAGCAGGGATCTTTCCTATGCACATGGTGAAGTTCTACTGTTTACGAGCAAATGACCTGCAATCAGTACCGCGTCCAAACTGTTCGTAAAACAATTCAGATTTTCAAAATGAAAATGCTTCATGGTTTTGGAATGATTTCCAGCATGATTGTATGACAACTTAATCCTAAGACAATTCTGAAAGTCAAGTTTGCTAAGTGCTCAAGGTTTTCTTATGGTGCATCAGAAAAGCTCATCCAGCCCAACAGTTGCATAAGCGTTAAGAGTGTCAATGCAGTCTGGGCCCCGACTGGAGTGCTTTATGGGTGTACGAGGTGTGTTCAGGAAATAACGGGAATTTTAAAATTTCGCGGGTTTGGAGAGTCCAATTGTCAAATTTTTTTTTTTATTTTGTTGGTATACATGCCCCTGAAGTACAATAAAATTTTCAGCTGTATTCATTGCTTACTTTGTCTGTGGCAGCCGCTAAGGTTAGACGTGTTTTTATGAGCTTGGCGATTTTCGTTTGTTAAAAGAAATGGATCAAAGAATTTGTATCAAATTTTGCGTAAAAAATGAAATAAAGTGTTACAAAGTGTGTGAAATGTTAACAAAGGCCTATGGTGAGTCTGTTATGAGTAAAACAAGAGTTTACGAGTGGTATAAGCGTTTCCAAGATGGCCGTGAAGACGTTGCAGATGACGAGCGCCCCGGACGCCCCAGCACATCAACAACCGATGAAAACGTGGAAAAAGTGAAAGCAATGATTATGAATGATCGCCGAATCACAATCAGAGAAGTNCAAAAATCGAGTTTGAGAAGTGTTTCGATGATTGGAAGAAGCGCTGGCGTAAGTGCATAATATCGAATGGGGACTATTTTGAAGGCGACAACATTAATGTAGACGAATGAATAAATATTTTTTCCAAAATACGGAAATTCCCGTCATTTTTTGAACACACCTCGTACTTAACTACTGTCCAGACTCCGTTCCTAGATTTGAATGTAAAAGCAATGAGAGGAATTCAACCCTTGTTTCTGGGTTCCTCACAGATATATCTATATAAGTTTGAAATCAGATCAAAACCATGGAATAGTACCATGGAGGTAGGAAACATTCCTGCTGGTGAGACAGGCATTTAGGAATGTATGAAATATATGAACCTAGAAAAATGGTTGTGATAAAAAAGAACATATGTGGCAACCCAGAATGATACAATGAAAGTGGAGATAGGGTGGTAGGTGTTCAGAATACAACAAAGGGTCCAGTGAATAAAACAAAAGAGATGACTCAAGAAATGTTACGGATGGCACAGAAAAATGACAGAAGGCATGATGAACGGAAACCTCTGACAGTCCCCTCTGCATTCCTACACTCCCTGTCAGGTGGTGGAATGACCTATCTTGACAAATAGAAACATGACTAAGAGCAGTGCAAAATCCAAGTTAAGATGAGAACGAATCTGCTAGCCACCATTTCATTATCACCTTAACATTATCAGTAAACAGAATCCCATTCTGTAGGTGCTCCCACCCCAGAAATGGGAAGTTGCTTTCCCATTACCAGACAGGGTCAGATACCACAGGGGCCGAGGACCATAAGCTGAGACATTTGGGAGGGAGAGGCAATGAAATGCAAATTGTAGAATGACTGAACATTTTGAAACACCTTAATTAACTTCATGAAGCAGAGATCTTAAGAACTAGACACTCAGCTGGTCAGAACATTTCCCACCGTTCATGAAACATGGAGATTCATTATTGTGTTAACAAGAGCCCAACACTTAATTCTATCTGAATCCACTCAAATCCTACTGATACTCTATTTCTTTAAAATGTTACCCTGCCATCTATGCCTAGGCCTCTAAATGGTTTCTTCCTTTCAAGTTTTCCAGCTAAGAAGTTGTATGCATTTTTCACATCTCCTATGTATGAGGGGCAGTCAAATGAAAATGAGTCAGAAGCCAAAACATATTAAAGAACATTTCTTACCTCAAAAGTAATCTCCAAAACTGTTCATACATTTATCCCATTGGGAGATAAGACTGTCAATCCCATCCTTGAAAAAGCTTGTGGGTTGCCTACGGAACCACATCTTTACCCAGCCACACACGTCTTTGTCCAATGCAAACTGATGTCCACGAATGTCTCTCTTCAGGTCTCCAAAAATGTGAAAATCACATGGGGACAGATCTAGGCTGTAGGGGGGATGTTGAAGCACTTCCCAACCAAATCTCTGTAGCGTATTCCTCACTGAGTTGGCAGTGTGGGGGCGCGCATTATCACGAAGAAGGATAATGCCATTCGATAGCATTGCCAGGGCGTTTTGACTTTATGGCACGTCTCAGTTTCTGCAAAGTGTCTTCATAGCGCTGTGCACTGATTGTGGCCCCATGCTCGAGAAATTCGACAAGCAGAGGGCCCTTGCAGTCGAAGATGAATGTCATCATCACTTTACCGGAACTTGTGTGTACGCCTTTGGATTTATTCGGTGGGGGAAAATTAACATGTTTCCACTGTTGGCTCTGCCGTTTGCTCTTGGGTTCAAAATGGTGGCACCAAGTTTTGTCCCCAGTGGCAATACAGGACAGAAAAACATACTCTTCCTTGTGGTATCGTTGCACGTGGCCCAGTGATGCAGCCATTCTCTGAGTCTTCTGTTCCTCTGTGAGTTGATGTGGAACCCACTGTGCGCAGATTTTACAGTACAGCAGGTGTTTTGTCACAATGGCGTGTATGGAACCATGACTTATTCCCATCAAAAGACTAATTTCTTCCACAGTGGTCCATTGGTTTGCCTAGATATGATCATCCAACGCAGCAATAACATTGAGAGTGATGACACGATGAACCTTTCCTGGGTGAACATCATCTTGCAGTGACACATGTCCCTCTCGGAATCTCTTATGGCACGCCAGCACTTGCGCACGTGACATGCTGTGTTCGCCATAAATAACAGACATGCGACAATGAATTTCTCGTCCTCCTACCCCTTCAGCAGTCAAAAAGTGCACTACACTTCGCCCTTCTTCTTTACCCGCCTCCATTACTGATGTTGGACAACCACACATAGCGCTAACCTTACTTCCAGCACAATAAACAAACGACTAGTGTGCAAGAGCATGTTGTCACTGTGCTTTCCTGAGTCCCCACCAGATGTTCATACCGTAAGCAAATTCCAGTGTTACCAACTTGCGCACAATGTGAGTTATGCATGGTGACCCGTTTTCATTTGACTGCCCCTTATATATTACATGTACTACCCATATTGTTCCTATCATCTTTCAAAAAAGTTCATAAGATCTAGAAGAATCAGCATAGACTTAACATACAAAACTGATAGATAATTTTGGTTAACATGTTTCTGAAAGCCCCAACAGCAGCCATATCATATGACTTGAGCTGGGGGAGGAAGCAGAAACTGCAAATTCATATGATTTCCAATTAACTCCTATTATAAATAAAAAGTAAGTACAAACACATTGCCACATTGTTTATACTTTCTCATAAATGAATGAACCTGACTACATGATTTTAGAAATAAAATATAAATTGTTGCTCAACACACCAGTGTTAGGTGCTCAAAGCCCAACACCAACGAAAGCTCCCTAACTACTAAATCCAGTTTCAAGAAAATGAAGGTAACATATGTGCCTTCATTCATGAATGTGAACCCTTAAAATTATTAACTTACTTTTATAAGTTCATTGATTCTGTTTACATCTTTATCCAGCTCCTTTCCAGTTTTCTTCTCCATCACTTTCAGCATTGCTGTGAGTTTTTCAAACACCTGCATCTCCAGCTCAGACTGAAAAGTAACAAATCAATTCTTGCTCTATACATAATGCTTGATCATCCCAAGATCACTCAAAATCATTATGATTACTTTATAGTAAATATTAGTAATACTGCGTTAAATAATGAAAGTTTCACAAATCAGAAGAAATCTTTCCTTGGCAGGAACCATGCTTTGATAGGATATGCATTTGTCTTTTATATACTCAAACACATAAAAATAAGATTACACAAAGTATCAATAAATTTGAAGAAAATCTTTGTTATATATCTTGTATTCATGCTGCAACAGTTTTTACATCCCTTCTCTACATAATCACACAATCTCCCTCCAATTCAAAATTGTGACCCATCATCTAGCATCCCATCAACTCCTTCAACATTCCAAAGATGTAAACAGCTGGAAGCTAAGTCTAAACTGTAAGAGGTAGCCAAGTATAGCAGATGTAACTAAAAAATTGCTCTGCTGAAGAATCAACCTATATAGCAGCATACCTGGTCCCCTCATATGTACGAACTCTTTCACAATTTTTTCTAAGAGTTGATTCATCTGGGATTTTTTTAATTACACAATATTTCTCCTGAAATGATCGCAGAATTGGATTGCTTAATTTATTCCATGGAATATTGCTGCATACTAAAGCCTTACAAGTATCGGCTGAAATTGTATTAACAGAGGACTTGGGTTTGACCTGTGTAAGAATCAGTTGTTGTGGTGTGCTATTCTTCTTCTTCCCCTTCTTTGCTGTAATATGTGCAGTCGTTCTTGAGTGTTGTTCAAGTTGAAATTTCTTTTCACATTTCACTTCCTTTGCGCAAACTTGAGAGTACACGAAGACATTGTCTGTTGAATAGTCACTATTACCCAACACACACCGATTTTTTAAATATCTATTGCTGCACTTTTCTTTAGGCATTTTCAATACACGAACACTTCTTTGATGCAGACTATTAAAGAAAAAAGCAACACATTAACTGAAGAGACTTCTCCAAGACCAACCCTCTGATGCTACTGTCTGCTGTGGTGGTCAAAGGAATGCAGGAAAATCCCACCCCCTCCCTTT
>NW_019734317.1:1143828-1175657 GCF_002891405.2 Cryptotermes secundus
TTTCAACATTTAGGAAGCTGCATCTGTGAGTAGTACAAGCATCTTACAACAATTATTCTCAGTTTCAGACGGCCATAGTAGTCGCAGAGAATCATTTACAAATCTTGCTACTGTGCTATGGTTGGTTTTCTTTAGTACTTTGCAAGCAAGAAGATGAGGGTTGCTGGGTTCGTCTGGATGTACCATACCAACTACAAAATTTACTATGTATCGGCCACATAAACCAGTTGTCTCATCCACCGATATCCAAACACAGTTCCCTCTGATGTCAGAACGGATTGACTCCAGAGTAGATTCATACAGCAAAGGTAGATAATTTTTTCTAAGAGTTGATTCATCTGGGATTTTTTTAATTACACAATATTTCTCCTGAAATGATCGCAGAATTGGATTGCTTAATTTATTCCATGGAATATTGCTGCATACTAAAGCCTTACAAGTATCGGCTGAAATTGTATTAACAGAGGACTTGGGTTTGACCTGTGTAAGAATCAGTTGTTGTGGTGTGCTATTCTTCTTCTTCCCCTTCTTTGCTGTAATATGTGCAGTCGTTCTTGAGTGTTGTTCAAGTTGAAATTTCTTTTCACATTTCACTTCCTTTGCGCAAACTTGAGAGTACACGAAGACATTGTCTGTTGAATAGTCACTATTACCCAACACACACCGATTTTTTAAATATCTATTGCTGCACTTTTCTTTAGGCATTTTCAATACACGAACACTTCTTTGATGCAGACTATTAAAGAATAAAGCAACACATTAACTGAAGAGACTTCTCCAAGACCAACCCTCTGATGCTACTGTCTGCTGTGGTGGTCAAAGGAATGCAGGAAAATCCCACCCCCTCCCTTTCGAAATAGCCAAGCTACCTGCTTGTATTGTAAGGGTAAAAGTGCCGTTACTCAGAGAGTTGAGAATAGCAACTGGTAAGGGATGTCCAAAACACAAGCAAAACCGATTTTGTTAGAGAATAATGAAATTATCCTTAATTTCAAACATATATGCAGAATTATGCTCTTACGTTTAGAATATGCAGTAACGACCAAAACCCTCAAAATATGCATTTGCATATGCGCATATGCATTTTCAAAAAATCCAGGCCCTAGTCATCACTTGAAGACACAGGCAAATGCAGTGAAGGTGTGATGAAGTATGACTTATAATGAGGATTTCATTATAACAACAAAAACCACTGGAATCATCAGTTTCTTAATGTTACAAAAGGGAAAACCACTATATAGTATAAGGGATTTATCAAGCTTACCCTGTTCAAGTTTCAAGCATTTAGAAGTGTACACAAATGAAATTCCCTGAACTTCCTCAATTCAGTAACCTGTTTCACCCTGCAATGTGTTGCGTGTGTTGTTTATAGAGGAATAATGAAGTACCTTCCCTTCCTTTTCATGTAGGTTTCCAAATTCCCTGTTTCCACTGACCATGGACTGTGATGCCACACACAAAATATAGCTTGTGTAAGCATATGTTTAAAGTTCTGTTTCCCAGCAAATATATACTATGTTTAGGTTGGTACCAACTGCAACATTTTGAAAAACGCTGATTATCGCACTGAAATGGAACAGTTTGAACCTGAATATAAAGCTTAAAATAACAGATCTGTGTGGAGTCAGTGGATCATCAAAAAGTGAAATACGAGTTTCAGATGGATTAATTGCATACAGCAGGGTAGTTGGTTGAGGCACTATGCTACAAGCCGGAAGATCACAGGTTTGAGTCCCAATGAGGTGGAATTTTTTTAATTGGCCTAATCCTTCTAGCTGCACTATGGTCCTGGGGTAGACTAAGCCTCTAACAGAAACGAGTACTAGGAATCTTCCTGGGGCGTAAAGGGTGGCTGGTGTGTAAGGTTGGTAGCCTTACCGCCATCTGTGAGCCAACTGTCTAGATAATGTGGGACCCTCAACGTCTCACAACCCTATGAGCCTCCATGGCCTGTTACAGGGATAGCTTTACCTTACCTTTAATTTTTTAATACTGTTTATGGTACAGAAGAAGAGAAATACTATATATACTAAAATCAACCAATATAACATAGTGCACATGCATAATTACAGTACTGATGCAATTTTAACTGCATTATGTATTATGTCTGCCACTAAAGTTTGAAACAAGTCCGTGTGTTTATTCTCACATATGCACATGCAATGTATTATGGGTAGAATACAGGTGGAACTTGCAAGCATGTAGCAAATACTGGGCAGAAATTCTGCTCATAATGGATAGTCGCAGTTATTAATTGGTTGTGAGCAAATAAGTTTATGGAAACTTAAGAGAATCTTTAACTCTTCAGTTTGAGTACTGCTAACAATGATGATAATGTTGAATTATTCTTTTTTGTTTTTATATCCACATGATAATCACTTAAGAGAAGAAACAACACTGTCATATCCACATTATGATTCAAACCTTAGTGCCTTATTGTACTGTCACATGATGTCTGATATCTAGAAAGTTTGGGGTATCACCGAAACATCACTGAGACATCCGTTACTAGGCAATGTAATGATAAAATACAAACCAGTGGCATTGGAAATCACCATAATAGCTGACATACTGATGAGCTCAGCATTGTCTTGTTGGTTCACAAGGCAATACACAGACAGCCTCCAAGCTAGCATGGTGAGTATGTGACAAGACAGCCTATAACCTAGCAAAGTCTGTGATGACAGAGTACTGATGATCCAAGCAAAAGGGGTCCAACAGATTATGTAACCACTGTGAATACAGGAATCCCTAAATTTACAAAGGCAATTCATGCCATGAAAACTGTTTGTAAGGCGAAAATTACAATCCTATTACTTTACGCATAAGAGCCACCGACTCATTCATAGATCCCAGAAACATTTCCCAATATCTTTAACGCAAGTTTTCATGGCAAATAAGCATTAAAAAGGACAGTATTTCTTGTTTATGATATTCTTGCAAATGAAACTGTATTCTTTTATTCATGTTTATTTTCTCATAGTTGTGATGCAACAATACAGCTTCATTCCTGCGCAAACAAAGCTACTACATCACACATCTTCATAGCTAGAAAACAAATATTCTGCCACTTCCTTGTTTCTTTCTTTCTGTATGAAGATACTAAGCACTGTCGAAGCTGACAAATTCATGGCCATACATACTTCTTTTGAATGCTGCGCTCCTTCAGTCTTCGTTATTCTTTCCATCTTTATAGCCAAACTTATTGTGTTCCTTACTTTCTTTCGCTTATCAACACCTCTTCTAATCACTTTCACTTATTTGGGAGCCATAAAGGTAAAGTTATCCCCATGCTTAACTAATTAAGCACTACACAATGAAGACATATGGGGGAGTGGATGTATAGATCCACATTTTCTTGACCTCGGTACTAGTTGGAAGTGAATGGTCAGCTTCACGTCCTCATATTTGGGAGCCATGCTGATTCTGTATGATTACGAAGCACACAGACTGACTGGGAAGGTGGGAGATTGATGTGGGTGAGAATGTCTGCTTCTCCCTATCTCCCCACATGCTGTTTATGTATTTCTTGGCCTTCATAAAAGAAGTTCTTTGTAAGCTGTTCACTTTAATGAAAATCAAGTTTGTTAAGTGAAAAATAGGTACAAATTAACATGCTTTGTTGCAGAAAAGATTCATAAATTGAGAGCTTGTAAAATGAGGGATAATTATACCTGTAGAATGTTGTAATAATTTGTAAATAAGATAATTCATTGTCCAACGAGCTCTATTTCCAACCCAAACCCATGTAGAGTTACTATCATGTCACAGTACTGTATATGAATGAAAGCTAGGGAACAACTTGTAATTACACATTTCATCCATTTTTGCACATTATGGTTATCTGTCAGAAGGAGCATTTTTACATATGATATAAATTCTGCGAAGTATTTTCATGCAAGAGCCAGATTGACTGCTCCAACTGCAGATGCTTGGTGCAAGCACAATGCATTAATTCAAGTCTCTTAATTTCATTCAAAGTGTGACATGAGAAAGATATTTAGTTTTGGAATTTATTTACAAATGCTAATTTCACCTGACATAGTAAGAAAGTTGTGGTATTGTTTGAGGTGCGTAACATACANTTCTTCGGAGACTATTCTGAGACTTTCTTCTTCGGAGACTATTCCGAGACCGAAGACTTCTCATCGAAGCTGGCCTATTTATACCCTCGCCGCTGCTAGGCAAATGAACCTTCTGTTATAACCATGGAGACGTTGCTTTGTTTGTCGTTACCGTGGAGATTCGATGTTCTCGATACAACAGCTCACTGTTGGAATTACAGTATCGCTATTGTTACTTCTTATGCAACGGTCTGTTCTAGCGTTTCCATAGAAGTGACTTCTGGATTCCAGACACGTTACAGTATTTTCATGCAAGAGCCAGATTGACTGCTCCAACTGCAGATGCTTGGTGCAAGCACAATGCATTAATTCAAGTCTCTTAATTTCATTCAAAGTGTGACATGAGAAAGATATTTAGTTTTGGAATTTATTTACAAATGCTAATTTCACCTGACATAGTAAGAAAGTTGTGGTATTGTTTGAGGTGCGTAACATACAGGTATAACTGGCATTAAACATTAATGTAACACAATTATGTCTCACACTATTTAGTAACTAATAAGACTCCACTGTATCTGAGGCAGTTTTACATTTACAAAGCTTTCCATCTGTTTGTGTCAGTTTTATACTTACAAGATCTTCCATTTGTGTACTGAGGTGATAGATCTTCCATCCATTCACCTTCTGCAGAACCTGTTTTTGGTTTGCAAGGTCCATCACAGTAGGTCGTCTCTCATCCTTTGGTTTCACATCACTGTAGCGGAGATAGTGATTGTGTCTAGACTTCCAAGTATGTCTGTAGCTGTTCATAAGGGAAATACTGGGGCGTTTTGGTATGTAGATTTTCTCTTCATACTCCTCGGACACTGAAATTTGTAACAAAAATGATAATTCATGTGTGAAACAATTGTAATTTGGCAATGAACAAACAGAAAATTACTATGGGGGGTTCTGAAAACTATGACTAAGGAATATATGAAAAAATTAGAGCATAACTGATTACTCTCACTGAAATCTGAACCCACACCCAGTACATAAGGGACATCAGTCTTGAGGTCCTCATGGCAGTGGCTATGAAGATTACTGTCTTCTGATACGTGTTCCACGTAGCTCTTCCTCTCAGATGCTGGTAAACTTCATCTAGACTACCACACAGTGTCATATTCCAGAGTACAGTACTCTTAAAATAAGAGATATGTTAAAGATAGTTGCCACAGCAAAAATTATAAAAATTCTTCAACGCCTTTGTGAGTTTCTTTTCACATCAAACAGACTGTTCAGTGACAGTGTTCATTTCTTGGTAGCAAGTTTTATCTAGCTGTCATGTAGAATTCATGAAATGTTTTACTGATATTTCCATAAAACTAGTTCTGTACCGAAGTGGTCATAGTTCAAAACGTGTGAGGGAAATATAATCTTCAGTTACCAGTTACTTTGTATTAAAGCCTTCCAAAAATTTTTAACAAAAGAAGTCTGTATTTTTAAGTACATTCAGTTAACTGTGTGCAATTTAAGCAATAATAACTGCCATCATAGGGTGAATTAATGTCAAAAGACTGATAAGGAATTAAGTTTCATCCACACACAACTGACTCTGCTTCTCACTTACGAGATGTAATCACATACAGTTTGACAAATGACATACAAATTAAAATCAAGTCTGATAACAGTTTATATGATTCTTATTTTGTTGGGTATTCAAAAGAAAGCAGAAGTGCACATCTCAGAATTTCTCTTGCTGTGCTTCCGTTTTATTCTTTTTGCAGTGTGCTCACTAATGGCTATAGGAAACAGGTAATTCATTATTCTTTGCTTCACTGTCACATCACAACATGATTTCTCATGTTTAACTGTACAACTATACCTTTCAGTTTGTTAAGATTGGAGACAATTCTGACAAGATATGAAACTGAACTTAGCATCCTGAGAGGATGAACAAAAACAGCAGCCCATTAAATAGTACTTGGATGTCAAGGTACACACATTAACTACTGCATGACTGAATTAAATTAAAAATGCTGGTTTCTTGGGTCAAAATTACAAAAAACACACCCTCCAATACTGTATATAAACAAACAACATGCTTTGAACACTGCAGCAAAAAAACAAAATTTAGCAATATGCTATTAGAAATGTACCTCTGCATGGCATTACCAATCAATACGCGCAGTTATAGTGAAAGCAATGCACTGTATTGTATTCAATACATTCAAAGAATTTACATCGTTACTGTTAGCTTATGTTAACTTTTCACTAGTAAAGCAGTTCAGAATTATGGTTATAAACTACATGGAAAAGAATGGCAATCATGCCTCTTTTTCTCACATAATTCACGTTTTCTCAGTGTTATGCAACTATATTTTTCCATTCTGCAGCTCAACATGTAAAGTCATGGTCTAAAAACCGTATTCGCATACATTACACACTACAACTTTCAGATATAAATCTGTTGTTAAAAAGTATATATGGTACTCATTAATTTAATAGTCCACTCTTCTGGTGTAAATGTTATGCAAGCCCAAAGAATTGCAAGAAAGATACACCTATAGGAAAACCCACTAACATTTTCATAATAAGTTTTGCTTGTAAATTCCTTCTAGAAAAGGGAGCAGGAAATTAAAATCTTCAGAATGCAACTGTAATGCAAAGTAATATGTACAGTACACAATAATTCATATCAGAACTGCAAAAATACTGTGTATTTTCATGAACTAATAAAGAACAGGGAGAAAATTATATTTTATTTTTGTAGCTGATACAGACCTTCTTTCACTTCTTTCTTGATATTTTTCTCTTCCACAATAAATTCCATATCATCTTCACTGAATTTGGGTTCATGCAGTTCATTACCAGTCCTGTAAGTTGATAGAAAATAAATGCTGACTTAACATGGCTTCTATGGAAGAAACCTAAATAACAAATGTACAAATGTCCTTCATAATCAGCACACAGTAACTCATTTAGAGTGAAAACTCAATAGGGTGAGTGCGGTTTATAATGAGGACCTCATAATAGTAACATAAACCACTGGAACCATTAATTTCTTAATGTTACAAACATGAAAACGCATTGCATAAGATAAGAGATTTCTTTCTTGCATCTTTTTCATAAAAATGTTTTGTAAGGAGATGCTACTATTGTCACATAACTTTTTGCAGCAAATGTACTTCCAGTTTTCTTCTGAAGTTATTTATGGCTAGTGCCACTCCATAGCTCAAGGGGTTAGTCGCTGGCTTCCCACTGTGGCAGCCTGGGTCTGGTCAAGTGGGATTTGTGGTGGACAAAGTGGCGCTGGGGCAGGATCTCTCCGAGTACTTCGGTTTCCCTTGCCAATCTTCATTCCATGAATTGCTCCACAATCACCCTCACCTATCATCTTGGGCTTGTACAATAGGCCAGAAGTGGCCGCAGTACAAGGGACTTAGTCCCAACCCACTAGCAAAAAAAAAAAAAAATATTATTATTTATGGCTAGCAGTCTGTACATATCCTGTAATTCACCCTCTCTGTTCTACCCTTGTTGAGGAGAATGTCTGCATTCCAGATCCTGACACCAGCTTACCTCCTTCAAGTTTCAACAACTAAGAAATATACAGGATGTCCATAGTTTATGCTGACCATCTTAGAGTGTATACACTTTTTCACCTTATTCTTCACTTCCACACTACGTTTCAGCACTAACGTGCCATCTTCAGGTGTCTTTATGCACGTTAAACTACTGTACTGCATGCCATAATGTCTTCATTCTAAAATGACTAAAATCTGTATTCGTTATATAGGACGATAAATTCTAAATAATAAAACTTTTCAGGATTCTTCCTACGTCGCACTCAAACACGTGAATTACGCCAATCCTCTTTTATGTGAGCATTCTTCCTACATATATTTGTGTATCGTGTTCTATGTTGTGTCTTGCTCCTGTTACTGCATGCGTTGTACTGCTGGATCCAGCAGTACAACACATCCATTATGAGTAACAGAATAAGCACTTTTATAAATGTTATGAATTCTCATAATTGAGGGCACTCTGTCCTTTCCTACTGTTTTCATCAGGGCACAAATAATCTTTGCTTGTAAATCAAGTTATATGCTAACTGCATGCACATTACAGGGAATATATTCAATAAAAGCAGACAGAACATAAAGGGCACATTTTTCAACCTTAAGTGTGATGCTTAGGATTTCACATCTGCCAACCTACATTAAGAGACATTTTGTTAACCACAGAGACTTTGCTCCACATACAGGATAACAGAAATGCATAAAACTAGTATGAGTCTTTCATCACCTTAATAATTAAAGAGTACAAACACATACATACAGCTGTTGTTTACGGGGTTTTTTGCGAGGGCTCATCTCAACTGGGGGTCTTTCTCCTTCGTCAACTGGTTCTTGCTTTATTGGTGGTAAAGAATCATCTCCTGCTTCACCCAGTTCTGGAGATGAAGTAGCTGAAATGGTAGTGGAGCCACCAGAAGAATTGCCTCCATTGCCACGTGAGTCAGGACGCCGCGGTGATGGAGGAGAGACCGGGGCCCCACTGCTTAAAGCAGCTAAAACTGGAGCCAGATTCTTCTGCGCCTTCAGAGGGGAGCTAAGAAACAAGTCTGTGTATTATAATGCAATGCAACATAATGATCGTTAAGCAATGAGAAGATTAGAATGAGCTGTCTCACAAACTTTACCACAAGTTTCTTCAGAGCATACTTTCATAATGGCTCTTCATATCAATCAACAGTGGTGGTGATAAAATCACATAATATTACTAAAACATGTCCTGAATTGTGTGTGTTTGTGTGTGTGTGTGTGGGGTGACCACCCCTGTGGTCTAGTGGTCAGAGTTCCTGGTCCTTCTGCCAGAGGTCTGGCTTTGATTCCCAGAGCTACCAGATTTTTTCTGAAAAGTAGTGGGTCTGGAACAGGGTCCACTCAGCCTTGTGATGATAATTGAGGAGCTATTTCAAGGAAATAGTGGCTCCGGTCTAGAAAACTGAAATTAACGATTATGGGGATTCGTTGCACTGATTACGCAACACCCTCTATCCGCAAAAGTTGGAACTAAACTTCACAGACAAGTGGCGGTCGCTCAATCGGTATAGTTCGCTTGCAGACTAAAATCACGGAGTGTGTGTGTGTGTGTGTGGGTGGGTGTGGGGGGGGGGTGAGTGGGTGTCAGTGTCCATGGCTATCTGCACTTGTATAAAATTTAAATTTTATTTATTTACATTTAATTTGAAGGCACTGCCAGTATCTCAAGACTATAATGCATCAAATGGTAGGATGATCAAATGAACTAATAAGTGACAACAGTGGGGAAGGAGATGGCAATGGCTTAACATGAGGTACTTTCCAGGTATTTCACTACAGGGACTGAGGAAAACCACAAAACAATTTCAGACAAGTCAGTGTCCCAGAAGAGACTTGTGGAGGATTAGAACAATATACTGAAACATGGTGTCAAAGAAAACAGTGACGTGACAAGCTGTTGTTAAACGAGGAAAAAATTTTGAATATGGCACCTCAGTTTCATCACATAATCAAGAATGGATCCAACACTGACCATATGAGAGAAGGTTTCTGTTCCCCAGGAAACAGAAAAGTCGATGGCTTATCATACATAGTGTGTCCAGGTTCTGTTAGGACTGTGTTCATTAAAATTATAAAACATTAATTATTTTCAAAATTTCACTCTTTTTATTCAAAATAGTCTCCTTCTGAATCAATACATAGCTGGTATCTACTGAAAAGTTTTTGAAAACAGTCACTGCACTCCTTTTGTGGAATCACATTTAAAATTGTGGTACATTTCCTTTCGATGTCCTGATGGTGTCGTGACAGTCTCCTTTCTTCGCCAACTTAACTTTTGGTAACAACCAGAAATCTGCTGGGGCCAAATCTGGCAAATACAGAGGATGATCAAGAACTGTGATCCCTTTCCTGGCCAAAAAATCGCGCACGATCTTCACTTTGTGGGGTGGGGCATTGTCGTGGAGGATCGACCAGGAACCTTGCTCTCCATATTCAGGTCGAATTCAGAGAATTCTCGCCCAGAAACGATTGAGGACTCCGAGATAATAATCAGAATTCACTGTCTGACCTTCTGGCAGAAATTCCTTGTGAATGATTCCTTTGGAATCGAAGAAAACGGTTAGCAGTGTCTTTACTCAACTCTTTTGCATGCGCACTTTCTTTGGTTTCAGCTTCTCTGGGCTCAACCACACTGCACTCTGCACTTTATGAGAGGCTTATATTGAAAATACCATGTTTCATCACCAGTAACAATCGATTTTGTAAATTTTATATCACTTTGGGTCGACCGTAACATGTCTTTGCAGTGCTCCACTCTGGCATGTTTTCCATCGCCTGACTGCGCATGCGGTACAAACCACACACAGACCTTCCGTTTGCCCAAATCCTTGGTCAAAATTTGATGCACAGTACTTTTTGGTATTCCCAAAAGCTCCTCGATGAGTCTTGCAGAAACACATCTGTCTGATGCAAGGATTTCGGTCACTTTATTCACAATTCCTCAGTGCGACTTGTTCTCAGCTTTGATGCATGTGGAGCATCCTCAATATCCTCCCTGCCATCACGAAATACACCATACCATCAAAAAATGTTTGAGTGACTCAAACAATCACTACCGTACACACTTTTCATAATTTCGTACGCTTCTCCGGCTGTTTTGCCTAACTTCAAACAAAATTTGATGTTGGCTCTCTGTTCAGCTGCCATTTTCTGACAAGTGTCAGAACAGTACTGTTACATTCAAAGTCAGAACACATGATGCAGTGATGATTGCGCTTTGAAATTATAGACAGCCACAGCTGAAACTTCAAGAATCTTAGCATCACAACTTGCCAACATGTGGCATTACACGGCAAAATTTAAAAAAATAAGTCCTAATGGATCCTGGACACACTGTGTATACAAACAGTGAGATCTGCACCTGATTGCATGGAAATGATCTCTGCTGGGTTTCAGAATCAGGATGACTTTTGCTTCATTTAAAGTGGCTGGCACTGAGTTCTCTTGCCATACACGGTTGTACATGGCCAGTAAATGGTCCTTGCCTGTAGGTGGAAGGTGAGAGAACACTAGTACTTTTGGGGGCAGGG
The DNA here is from genome assembly GCF_002891405.2 of Cryptotermes secundus. NCBI lineage: Eukaryota > Metazoa > Arthropoda > Insecta > Blattodea > Kalotermitidae > Cryptotermes > Cryptotermes secundus. The sequence goes on from NW_019734317.1 coordinate 1,155,010, forward strand.
GATATGCAGTGACAACATTCCAATACTGTGACAAATATGTCTATACAACATTGAGCATTCTGTGGTTTTGTGAGCCCAGAAGGGAAGTTTCGTGGCATATTTCTGTAATGCATTTAAGAGTTCTAAATATTACTATAACTGTCAGATCTACAGAACAAAAAGATAAGGTAAGTGTACTGGTGATGCCTATCCAAGATGTAGTAGTGATGTCACTGACAACAGAAATACCAAGTAGGATATGGAAATGAGGTTCCATTTACCTGACATGTGCCACAGGCTGATCTACACACCTGACAAAGTGTTTACAAAAAAAGAGTATGGCAAGAGGCATCACATGATGTGCACATAGCTTTGTGTATAGCATGATGAACCTTGGCATGGAGGCATTTGACGATAGGAAAGTTCTCATGTGCAAGGTGGGCAAGGAACTTCGTGCTCATTTCCAAGTATGAATGACATCAATATTAATCTTTTTACTTACTCACACTATAACTGTTGACACAACAAAGAAAGTCAGGATATCTTCAATGAAGATAACAGATGTTGGTATATATTTAACTTGTTTAATGCAAACATAACTTGTGCCACCTGTTTCGACCATACAATTTAGGTCATCATCAGGCACCTATGAACATAACTCAAGTGATTAAAATTTATGGTCATGATACAGATCTGTATTCTTGCAGATGATGGTTGTATTGCGAGCAAATATATATTTACATAGTGAGCATACTTTGGAAATTTATTATCTAATAAAATTTGTTATAATATAGAGGACATGAAAAATATAAAAAAGGGATAAAAGTATTTATTGTATAATATATTTAAAATACTGGTTAGTTGTAGTGCTTAGGTATGTGTAACCTTCCACAGACGTGCGTCGATGTCCTGAAAGGGGGGGTGGGGGTCTTCATATTAATATGTGCTTGCTGTCTTGTGGTTCTTATGTACTAAGTTTCGTGTATACTCAGATCGTAATTTCTTGTTCCTTCTCACTGCTATAATAGATTGACATGGAAGCCTGGCTGTAATGAAGGAGAAGAATGGTATATATTTCACGTAGTCTACTGCGTAAAATCAGATCGTGATTTCTTGTTACTTCTCACTGCTATCCTAGATTGACGTGGAAGCCTGGAGGTTTCGGAAACATTGGTCTTAATATCGCCCATTGTTGATATCAGTGTATTTGTCCAGTTTTCATGTTAGGATTTAGTTCGAGATGGTACAGAAGTGTGAATACGTGGTGCAATCCAAAAGTTCTCGAAATATATTAATAAAATCTATTACATCTTACCTAGATCTTATTCTGCACCATCACCTTCAAAGTAGTCCCCTTGGGAGTGCATACACTGATCCCAGTGTTTCTGCCACTTTTCAAATGCATCCTGGAAGTCTTTCTTTGTTAGGGTGTTTAGTACCGTTTGCGTTTCCACTTGAATTTCCTCAACTGTATCAAATCTTCGCCCCTTCAACTTGATTTTCATCTTGGGGAAGAGAAAGAAGTCGCATGGAGCTAAGTCTGATGAGTACAGTGGGTGGGGAACAACTGCCATCTTGTTTTTAGCCAAAAATTCCTGCATAATGTAAGCTGTATGCGGTCGTGCGTTGTCATGGTGGAGTACCCAGTCATTCATGCGCCACTTCTCTGGACGTTTTCTCCTCATGTCCTCCCTCAAACGCCTTAGAACATCGTGATAGAACTCTTTACTGACTGTCTGACCAGGAGGGAAGAACTCCTTATGAACAATCCCATCAATAAAAAAAAAGAAAAAGAAAAAGATCAACATGGACTTAATGTTGCTCTTGATTTGTCGAGCTTTTTTTGGCTGAGGTGAAGAAGGGCTCTTCCATTGTGACGACTGCTGCTTGCTTTCAGGGTCGTAGCCATAAACCCAACTTTCGTCACCAGTGACAACCTTCGAAAGAAAGTTTGGATCCTCTTGAAGCTGTTGCTGAAATTCCCTGCAGACTTCCAAGTGATGCTGCTTCTGTTCATTTTGCAGCAGTCGTGGCACAAACTTCGCCGCAATCCTCCTCATTTTCAGTTCCTCTGACAAAATTCGTTGACATGTACCATAACTTAGTCCCAAGGTGTTACAGAGGTCTTGGATGGTCAGTCTACGATCTTGCAGAATCAGATCCCTAACTTTTGCGACATTTTCTGGTGTTTTGCCCGTTGACAGCCGTCCCGAACGTTCGTCATCATCAGTGTCAATGTTCGGCCATTTTTAAAACGCTTATACCAGTTGTAAGTTTGTGTCTGGCCTAAACTGTTTTCACCAAAAGATTGCTTCAACATTTGGTGCGTTTCTGCAGCAGTTTTCCCAAGTTTGAAACAAAACTTTATACAGACACGCTGCTCTCTCAGGTCAGCCATCGCAAAACCGCAAACTCACGGAAACACAACAATGGAAATATGTTCACCAACAATAAACCCAACCACTCAACTCGACGCCGCTTGCCACACTGATTCAAGAAGGATGTGTGAGGAGACACCTTGCGGTATTTCGATGTACTCATAACCATTCGCGTGCAAAATTCAGATTTCAGTAACTTTTGGATTGCCCCACATATTTACAGCACTTCGATAAAAAATTTGGAAGAATGAACCATTCAAGATGAAATGCAGAAATCCAACTGAAGAGCTTCAATCATATATGTATTATAATTAAGAGGAAAAAATGCATTGATTTAAAAACATGATGTCCATTTCTTAGGAACAGCAGAGCAAAAAACCTCAAATGAACTTCAGTAAATATTTATGTCAATAACTCAATATATTCCTATATTTAGCTGTAAATACTAAAATATGCAGTTAAACTCACCCTTCATTGTCCCTCTTACGTAATATGCTAGGTCTAGGAGAGGCATTGGGTTTTGAAGTAGGCTGCATTTGGCTGCTTTGACCCAGTACTGATCCTTCTGTTTGAACCAAAGTACCTGCAATACCATGTCCAGAGAACAGCCTCAGGTACAAAAAGAAAAGACACAAATGGTCATATAAAAGACATGTTGCTCATTCTAGGTAATATACATATTTATGCTGATAAGATTTAAAAGTATGTGATGATGGTACATTTATACAATTACTAACTTTTTGGACATTATCCTCTGTCATGTTTTTATTCAAAACAATGTTTCAACACTGGACTATGCCTCCATCATGACATCATTACATAAAAAGCCCAATCAGTTCAGCTTGATTGATAGAGCTGGTACATACCTCCAGCCACCAGAACAAACACAAGGAAGGATATACTGTAGCAGGCAGACCCATTTTTTAGGCAATGACAGCAAACAAAACAGGTTCCTGTAGGAACAGCCCATGTGCAGCAACAGAGATACTATTAGAAACAGGGTTTTCTATGGTGGTCCATGCTGAGGTGTTATAAAGAGTACAAACAAAGCAAGAATACACATATTTGGAAGGGAGCCTCCATATTCATGGCGTAGTGCTTAATTGGTGAAGCACTGGGACAACTTTACCTTTTTACAAGTAATAATGGACAGTTACAAAGAGCAGCCCTCCAGTTTGGGAGTTGCATGGGTGGTTAACAATTCCTCACAAAGAGAGACTAGCATGTTACGAAATGTCACAATGGGTCTTCACTTGGTTGGATTCTCTGGCACAATCAAGTTATAGAAAAATGGATCATAAAAGAAACAGGATGTGAGAATATGGACTAATTTAACTAATTTAGAATACAGTCCAGTAGCAGACTTTTGTGAACTTGGTAATAAACTCCTGAATTCCAGAACAAATTTCCTGGCTAGATGAGCTGCTTCTAATGAACTCTGCTTCATGCAGTCGCTTAGTTAGTTAATCAGTAAGTCAGTCATCAGTTAGTGGAGGTAATGCTAGCTGTGGTTTCCTCATACTCACAGGATGCACAACTGCTAAAATTCATTTTTACTTACTTACTCATGGAGTTGAGCCCTTCTGGAGGAGCTGCAAATTCTGCAGCTACTCAAGAATTTCCCAGCATTTTATGGAACCCGAAGGTTCATCACCGTGTTCACAAGAGCCCTCCACTGGTCCCTATCTTGAGCCAGATCTATCCAATCCATCCCATTCCATCCTGTCTCTCTAAGATCCATTCTAATATTGTCCACCCACCTACGCCTTGGTCTTCCCTGTGGTTTCTTTCCTTCTGACTTTCCCACCAATATCCTATACGCATTCCTCGTCTCCCCAATTCGTGCTACATGATCTGCCCACCTCATCTTCCTTGACTTGATCATTCTAATTATACTTGGAGAAGAGAACACATTATGAAACTCCTCATTATGCAGTTTTCTCCAACCTCCTGTCACTTTATCTCTCTTCAGTCCAAATATTCTCCTCAACACCCTGTTCTCATACACCCTCAGTCTATGTTCCTCCCTTAATGTCAGAGACCAAGTTTCACACCCATACAGAACCACAGGCAAAATTATAGTTTTGAATATTCTAATTTTTATGTTTTTGGACAACAGACGAGAAGACAAAAGGTTCTGGACTGAATGGTAGCAAGCATTACCCGAGTTCAATCTCCTCTTAATTTCCTCCTGAATCAGGTTTCGATCTGTTATCATTGTTCCCAAATATCTGAACTTTGCCACATTTTCATAACATCCATTTCCTATCTTTATGTCATGAATGTTATGATGTACATTGTACTTTTGACAGTAAGATTTTTTGATGTGGCAAAGTTTACAACTCTAACTCCATTATCATTACTAATTTCATGCAAACTCTCATTCCCAATTGTTGGTTTGAAAATGTCTTCCCTCCCTACTTTGGCATTGAAATCTCCTAACAAAATTTTCATAGGGTACTTCGGGAATTTATCAAATACATGTCCTAGTTCTTCATAGAATCTATCCCTTATGTCATCAATTTTATCTTCTGTTGGGGTGCGAACATCCATAACAATGATATCACACCAGCGACCTTTTAGTATTACATATGATATCCTATCACTAGTGAATTCTACCCTCTTAACTGCTGATATGATTCTCTTATGTATGAAAAAACCTGTACCTAATTCATGATTTTCATTCCCCTTTCCATAGAAAAATGTATAGTCTCCTGCTGGTGCGATGTCACCTCCATCCCATCTGACCTCCTGTACTCCCATTAAATCTAACTTATATTTTCAGATTTCTTCTGCCACTGCCCTGAGCGAACCTGCCCTATACAAACTTCGTACATTCCAAGTGCCAAATCTCATATCCATTTTCATTAGCTTAGGTCGTTTATCCAAGGAATCAGTCCAGGTCCGAGGCTCTGTGTTCATTTTCATAACATAATGATTTTTTACAGTGAGGAGTTGTTAGCCCCATGCCCAACCCCCAAGCTGGAGGGCCACCCCTTGTCGGCTGTCTGTGACTGCTTATTCAATATATTCACAGCTTCCCTCCAAAACTGGAGGGTGCCTCCTCCATCCACAACCTGAGGACATGCCATGGCGTGATGACAGGGACCCACCTAACATGGTTAAAATTCTTTCTAATTTTCATAGAAATTATTTTGTAATAACGAAATAGATAATCATACATTTATATGGAGAGACAATGAGAAAGAAATGACAAAGTCTGTAAAACTGAAAATTTTTTCTTCACTTTATAGTTCTTGCATTTTTGTATACAGCACTGTTTAATTTGCTTACCTTCTGTCACAAAGGATGAGTGAACAGGCATGGTGCTTCTGGCAGGATCAACAACCATAACAGGGTTGAACCTTACAGGCTGGGTTCCAGCCACAATGCCTGTAACATTAAAATACTTTCCCAATTTACTGTAGTGGACAGACAAATCATTCAACTAAAATTATTCTAAAAAATTGTCCTTAAATTAGAAAGTACTTTTAATTAAGTACCATGGATATCAACAAGCCAAAATACCAGCTGAAAAGAACAGAAATTTTGCCAACTTAATCTATACCTGATCCATACAAATTAATACATATCATAAATGTTCTCATTTCCCTTTCAGTCATTGTAGGGCCAAATATGTTACATATACTTGTAATCCCACTTTATCATAAAGTAAAAGACAGTGTTTCATAACCACACAAAACAAGTGGTCAAGTTATTGAAAGGCAGATAAAATTATAACAGTTTTTGAAGTGACTAATGTAATATCTCATACAGTGACCAAGTAATTTCATGACCAATAAAGTCTTTTGTTCAAAATCTTTTTACAGTTCTGAGAGAAATTTTCTTCATATCTTTGTAAACTCAGTGATTATTCTTCACTGGGTGTTGTGGGTGTGCTATATGGCTGCAGGCCTTTACCTTCACTTCTTGAAAACCAAGTATCACAAAAAAAGGGCTGATGAAAATATTAAGTGCTCCTTCAGTTAGCTTTGAAAGTTAGTGGCCTCTGTAGTCTAGGGGTAACGTTCCCACCTCATGACTGAAGATACGCAGGTTCAAACCCGGCGGAGGTCATGGAATTTTTAAGAGTGGAAAAATTCAGGGAACAAATCCTCCGGGAGGGATTTTAAGCCGTGTGTCCCGTGTCAGGAATCCTACAACTGTATACTTCCACGGAAATGCAATAATAGTGGGCCATTGCCTAGGAATACCTTAAGCAACAAACACGTTTCCCTGGAGATGAAAGGACAACAAACACATTTCCCTGGGGATGAAAGACAAAAGAGGGTTCACTGCATGACAGCAGCCAAGGCCAAAGGCTCCTAGATGGTGCGTTCTATTCTGTCTGAGACCAGGTTATAAAAGTCCAGCTTTGAATGGACCAGACAGTTAGTCGAGTTCTGGAAGTTGCCGAGAACAGTTCAGTTTTGCTTTGACTATAGCAGCAGTAATGGTAAGAAACATCTGACAACGATATAAGTGGATGATAATTGTGCTTGGAAGTGTCAAACAGATTGATCAATAAACATAGTAGCCAAACCCAAGACCTGCATCAATTTATCTGTTGCGTTACATAGGCAACACATGACAACATTATACTCAGTTATTGGTTACTTCAATTTCTGGGCCTCAGATACACCCCCCACCAAATCATTCATTTACATAGTTTTAAATTTACACACATAAGACAGTCAAACAGAATAATCAATCATGAGTTTTTGCTTTCAGAGTGCTAACAATCCAGTTTTACTGCTATGCAGAAAGAGACTACGGTATATATTACGTGGTGCGTTCCGTATATAATGCCTCCTATTTTTTTGTGTTAATATGTAACGTCTGAGCTGGATGTTGGTGGTGTTGTAGTAAAGGTTGAACCTTCCCGCCAATGTACTGTTAATTTGGTTGTCATGCGACAGATAGCAACAGCAGAGCAGTCTACCAAAATGGCGTCTGACATAGAAGTGCATATGAAAGAGAAATGTGTTATTGAATTACTCACTGCCAAACAAATTGTACCCATTGACATCCATCGACACTTGCTAAAGGTGTACGGAGACAATACCGTGGATGTCAGCACAGTGATTCGGTGGGTAGTGCGTTTCAACAGTGGCGAAAGTGAAGTGCACGACAAGCCACGCCATGGGTGTCCCTGCTCAGCTGCCACTCCTCACAATGAACAGCGCCTCATCCGAATAGATCAGCAGATAACGACCAGGGACTGTCAATTCGGAACGCTACAAGATGATGCTGACTAAGCTGAAAGCCCATATTTCCCGAGTCAGGCCAGAGAAGCAGATAACCTTTTGATTGCAACATGATAACGCTAGACCTCATACCGGTTTTGCAACCACCACGCACATTGCAAAGTTTGGCTGGACTGTCCTACCACATCCACCTTATAGCCCCGATTTAGCACCTTCAGACTTCCATCTCTTTGGGCCTATGAAAGATGGACTACGTGGGCAACATTTTCCAGACAACGATGCTGTCATTGCAGCTGTAAGAAAGTGGCTAGCATCTGCTGGCGCAGACTTTTATGGGCATGGCATACAGGCTCTTGTTCATCGCTGGCAAAAGTGCATAAGGAATGGTGGTAATTATGTGGAAAAATAGCTGTAAGTAGCTGAAATCTTGCTCCATTTAACTGCATTATGATTTCTGCATCTGTTGTAGTTTTCTTTAAAAAAAATAACAGGCATTATACATGGAACGCCCTTAGTACTATTAGTGTGTTAATGTCTTCTCGTCTGTTGTCCAAACACATAAAAATAAAATGTACAAAACTATAATTTTACCTGTGGTTCTGAATGGGTGTGAAACTTGGTCTCTGACATTAAGGGAGGAACACAGACTGAGGCTGTTTGAGAACAGGGTGTTGAGGAGAATATTTGGACTGAAGAGAGATGAAGTGACAGGAGGTTGGAGAAAACTGCATAATGAGGAGCTTCATAACGTGTACTCTTCTCCAAGTATAATTAGAATGATCAAGTCAAGGAGGATGAGGTGGGCAGATCATGTAGCACGAATTGGGGAGATGAGGAATGCTTATAGGATATTGGTAGGAAAGTCAGAAGGAAAGAAACCACAGGGAAGACCAAGGCGTAGGTGGGTGGACAATATTAGAATGGATCTTAAGAGAGATAGGATGGGATGGTATGGATTGGATAGATCTGGCTCAGGATAGGGACCAGTGGAAGGCTCTTGTGAACATGGTAATGAACCTCCAGGTTCCATAAAATGCTGGGAGATTCTTGAGTAGCTGCAGAATTGGCAGCTCCACCAGAAGGGCTGAGCTCCATGAGTAAGTAAGTAAGTAAGTGTTCATGTACATAATGTTTAGAGTGAATTCAAATGTATTAATACAGTCCATTATATGACAACTAAACCAAAGCAGTGTGGTTTATTTTATGTATCATCCTACAACAGTACAGGTTGCATCACCCGCAAGAGTACTTTTCTCTTGCATATAAGAACAGAGGTTTAATCGATGTTTATTTAAAGGGCTCAACAAGTTAGCTTACTGACAGAAAATTATTCTGTATTCTATTTACTATGTACATGAACACTTTCCTGGTATGGTGCAGCAGTAATCCTGACTGGTGAATTATGCTGACATTAGGTGACCTATGTTTATTAATGCATGATGTTAGAAATTAGGCAGTTACAGGACTGCTATCGATGATTTTCTTTGTCTGTTTTACAGGACAGTCCTCCGCAAAATGTAATCTAAATTTGCGCTTAAATACATTTGATTTATGTTTCTGTCCCTGCTGCTGTTTTTTGAAGCAACACACTAAACAAGCACCAAATAAACAGAAAACCTTTTACTAATGGTAGATGAGAGCGGCCTCCGTAGTCTAGGGGTAACATTCCCACCTCATGACTCAAGGTATGTGGGTTCAAACTAGGCGGAGGTTGTGGAATTTTTAAGGGCGGAATAATTCAGGGAACAAGTCCTACGGGAGGGACTTTAAGCTGCGGGTCCTGTGTCGTAGATTTACGGCACGTAAAAGATCCCCATGTCTCTAGGAGACCTCTGAGCAAAATTAGGTTAAAAGTTTCCCACCCAAGTAGTTTCCAATGCCTCCGGTAGATGGGGAAGTATCGGGTACCACTGCCAGTAGAGGGGCCGAACTCGCTGGCTGAACGGGGCTGATAGGGAGCACCAGTACCGGAAGGGTATGGCGACTGGTAGAATATCAAAGGGGGACGTACAATAGATCAACAACTGGTCGCGGCGCATGGGGAAACCCACCCCCTCCAATAATAAATGAATGAATGGCAGATGAAAATAATGACCAATATAATGAAAATTTTGTGAAAGATTTAAGATAATCTCACCATGTACTTGATGTGTGGTGACTCCTGGTCGCAGTGCTGGTGTAGTGGTGGTCTGCACAGTGTAAGGACTTCCAGAGTTGTATGGTCGAGCCACCAGTGAGCTGCCTACCCCTGCCACCTGGTAGCCACTGGGGGTTTCATAGTAATAAGTAGTTGGAAGTGTATATGTTGGAAGTGTTGAAGCTGTTCTGTCTACAGATGCCTGAGTAGAGCTTGGTACTTAAACAGGGAAATGCAAACAAAATCAACACACACACAAAAAAAGAAAGAAAAATCTTTTGATATAAAAATGCATGTCTATTATATATTACCAGGCGAAGTTCTATGTGAAGTTTGGATGTACACACTGGTGGCTTGAGAAATAGCTTGCTGAGTTGCCACAATGGTTTGCTGAGGTTGCTGTTGTGCTGGTTGAGAGGTCTGGATTGCATGTACTGGTAATGTCACTTCAGATACAGAATTTGTCCCAATCTGTTCTCGGCCAACACCAACGGCCTGTGGGAACACTTTAGCCACTGGTATAGCTGATGTAGTGGCTACCGTAACTGGGCGGATACTGGACACATTACTTGTAGTAACCGTTGTCGTAGCTGTGTATGCTACTGCAATTAAATTTAAGACATAACACAGAAGAGGAGCATGGGTGAAGGGATGGAATAAAAGATTAAGAAATTGTCAAAATAAATTAATGAAAGCGAAACCAATTGGCATTTTCAGAATTAAAACTGAATGGTCGAGAGATACGAACTGGCACTCATTCCTGGTTTTCTAAGCCTCCTTTGTTACAACATTTTGGCTTGAAACATTAAGCTGTATACTGAGATTACCTATGCAGTTAAATTTGTTTCAAAATTATAATCTTGTATTTTATGTTGCATTTATGGAAACAGACATCTTCAAGTATTTAGAAACTTTTACTACTTTTTTGAGGTCTTGGTTCAAACACCTAATTAACATCATAGAGCTGAGCCCTTCTTGAGAAGCCGCCAGTTGTGCAGCTACTTAAGAACCTCCCAACATTTCATGGAACCCGAAGGTTCTATTACCATGTTCACAAGAGCCCTCCACTGGTCCCTATCCTCAGCCAGATAAATCCAGTCCATACAACCCCATCCTATCTCTCTAAGGCCCATCTTAATATTATCCACCCACCTACAGCTTGGTCTTTCTAGAAGTTTCTTTCATTTTGGGTTTCCCTTCAATGTCCTATATGCATTCCTCTTCTCCCCCATTCACGCTACCTACCCTGCCTATCTCATCCTCCTTGACTTTGTCATTCTGAATGTCACATATTATAGGTTAAGGCAAACACGTGCAGCTCAAGGACACCAAAATTAAAATGGATGGTTAACCTACATAACCAGAAGTAATCGCAGGTAACCACATATGAGAAAAAACAGCTTTACAGTGAGCAACAGATTCCTTCAGCACAAGAACCTTTACACCTGAAGATGGCTGGTTAGACTGAAACATGTTGTCAATAAACAAAAATGATAAGTGATTAGTAACTGAAGTTGCACATAGACGGCATAAAAGCAAAAGGCAAAGTCAGACCTTTGCAGTGCAACAAGATGCTGCAGTATAACATTACTGAACTGATCAGTGAACTTGACGATGGACTGCAGCAGTTTCTTAGGGATTCTTAACACACATGAACAACACTTTGCTCTATGTATGTAACTGATGAAAGAATTCTCACATTCCCAGGCTCAAATTTGCAAACCAACTAGCTAACTAACTAATAAGCTCCCTCGTGGTGATGAGAATAAAAACTGTTAAACTGTATGAGCTCTGATCTTGTATAATACAAATCTGGGAATAAAGGAACAACCTCACACAAGGAGAAAACTGCAAAAAAGGAAAACAAGATACATATGTGATACAAAATAGGAGAGTAAAACTGTATACTTTGCCAAAAATGCACATTTTTTTCTTTGCAGTGCACAGTAAAAGCATGCTTTCACTACAGAAAAAGTATATAAATATCAAGTAGATAATGCCTTGAGAAACTGACTGGAATTCAGATATCTAAAATTTGGAACTCTGAGAAATTCAGTATTTTAGAGACTTCCAATTTCTGTAACAAGTTGGCTGCCCTGTGACACAGTATACTTTACATGCCACATGACTCACAAGTTGGCACACACTACAAACCAATACAGATTAACAAATTACAAAGGACTGTTATCTGTGACCCTACAATAAACCTGGATTAAATTAGCAGTCCACACTGCAGACGACATCTAGAAAATTCTGTAATTATATGGAAACAGTCAAACTGCTACATTTATTAAAAAATTGATGGTACTTTACTTCATAAAGGTAAAGCTGTCCCTGTGCTTAACAAGGCATATGGAGGAGTGGTTGTATAGATCCGCATTTTCTTGACTTCGGCACTAGTTGGAGGTGAGTGGTCAGCTTCCCCCCCTGGCCGCTTTACCCCTGGGAGGGAAGAGCCCCTGTACCCATTGGATAGGAGGTTGGGTGCACCCCAGAGTTGGCCTGCATGACACGGAGAAGTGAAAATTCTTGACCCCACCAGGACTCAAACTTTGACAACCCAGTCATCCAGCCAGTACCCAGTCACTATACCAACTTCTCTATCCTGGTTCACACTTTACTTCAGATGCTTAACAAATCTTCAAATCTTTCTTGAATACACAACAAGAAGCAAGTATAATTTCAATACAAAATTACTTGTAATGTTTCAGATTTATAAAAAATCAATACACTTACATTATGTAATAAGTAAATCACAGATACAGATGCACATGTACATACCAGTATACCTAGTTCTATCTTGTACTCAGTAAACTATGTAAGACCATAGATTGGTATTAGTGTCCCTTAAATACAAACAGGGCACTTAAGGGTTAATGAACATTAATACAGGGACCTACAACGATGAACTTTTTATAACTTGTCCATACTTTATGTTCTGAGTTAATCCTACTGTAGGGTAAGCTACTATAACTGTTAAAACAGCATGGCAGAGTCCCAACTTCTACTACGAAATTGTGATGTATGAACTAATTAGTATCAAATTAGGCATTCTAATGACATAACACAATTATTTTCATGAACTGTTGCTGCCACACTTCAGGAAACAAATTGTGGAAAAAACTACCATCTTCATTTAAACATCTTGGTTACCCAAACCTACAACTATAAGCTTAAATCCTCATAATGGTAGTTGAAAATGTCCACCAGATTTAATATTCCATACTTTAAAGATTGGAAACAAACCCTCAACACGCTAGTTAATATTCAAAGAAAACTTTAATATCAAACATCTGATGCTGATATATGTTCACAGCCTCTCACTATGCCAACCAACAGATTAATCAATTCTATCTCAGAATTTCTTAAATTATAACTCTACCTAAAAACTTCCTCAAACGTAACATCCTATATGACACTGCAGTAAGTTACATACATGTTTGGAAACATTATGACTACAGAGTAAAACTGGAGTTCTCTGAGCAGTGCAGATTAAGCTTACCAGTTCTGGTGGCTCCTGTAGTGATTGCTATAGCTGTCTGCAAGGGAGTCACACTGTGCAGAGGTTGGGGCAGCTTACCAGACACAGAGCTCACTGGCACCTGTGTAATCTGGATTGGAGGGCCATGTGCAGGTTGTGTTATGACCTGTCACACCACCCAAAAATCACATAAAAGTAAATAATAAATGTTCTGCAGTCAATTAATAAATATGAGTACATATTCAAACAAACTGTCTTCACACCAAATATCATGGCCAAGGATGTTATATTCAGGAGCAACCTGGTCCAACTCTCAGCCCAGAGATCAACTATCCTAAGGGGCTTCATGATTTTCTTGTATTAAGTACAAGAACAGAAACACATTCACACATAGGACAATCTTCTGATATTTAGACAACCTTCACATTGTCATTTCAAAGCAACAAGACAACACAGACAGCTTTTTGAAAAGACCATAAGTATTATGATTTTCAATGCAAAATTCCATTACTTCTGTGTGAAATTGGTCAAGTTCTCTTTTTTAGTAAACAAATTCTGTGACTGGTTTCTTTCAGTGACATAGTTTTACTATCTAAGAGCTCTAGGAAGCACATGTATAAAATATTCAACTAATATTAACCTTTAGTTTTGCATAATCTAAGAGATCAGTAGTTCCTGTTGCATTCAACTGAAATTTCAACATCTATAAGTTGCACCTCAATCTAGGCACTGAAATATTACTATTTTCACTGAATTTTGATTAACACTTGCTTAAATTATATAGTGTCAAATGACAGGATGATTACAGGATATGGAAGGATCCCGTCGTGGTCTAATCCGAGTTATTATTCATGCATTTGTCTGGAGGAACTGTGAAAAATTAAAAAAATCTTGTGAGAATAGCAGGTCCTACGGTCAATTTTTGAATTTGGGGCACCCCCGAATACAAAAGCGTGTTACTCACTACATAATGATGTTATAAAAATCATTATAAATATTTTTTTTCATAAATATTGTAACAAAAATGTTTAATTTACAAATAAATGGAACCCCAATTTAATGTTCTTCAATTTCAGGTTCTCCTTCATTTAACTTCGAATTGCAATGACCCCAAATCAATAATCTCAGTATTAAATTACTGCTATTAACGATTTTCTTCCACTTAGTGTCCAAATAGGGTGATCCCTACAGAAACAGCAAATGGAGATCTAACTATGCACCATGCTTTTCACAGATGGCTGAACTGCACTCTCCCACATGTGAGCAGAACATACCATGGGAAGCTTAAAATATATTATGCAGTAAACAGACAGGGAAAGTGACCATGGCATATGCAGAACCTCTGTTACTGTTGATCTCTCATGACATGATTGCAACTGCAATTGACTCACTGCAAAATTAATCACTTTTTTTCACAGTCACCGCCGTGAAAGCCTTAAATCTGACTTTTCTTCATGTTTCTGTTCAAGTAAGATATTCAGATATGTTTCATGTCCTCATTTACAGTCCCAAATTTAAATTATGAAATGTAAACCTGAACGGTGGGCTATTCTCTATGATATGAGGGCTATTCAGAAGGTAACCTCCGCTTATTTTAGGTAAATAATGTAACAGCAGGGGAGAGCTCACACATGCAAGGTAGTGTCACGACTCACTGCTTTGTAAACCATCACACAACTGGTCACCTAGTGTTCGTTCTTATCACCACAGAGTGAGTTATACGTCATGTGACTGATAATTCCCCCAGCTGCAAAATTCGAGCTGTTATCCCCTTTCTTCACGCTAAAAACATGAGCGCTGCAGAAATCCATCATAAATTATGTGCCGTTTATGGTCAAAGTGCAATGTGTGAAAGAAATGTAAGACAATGGTGCAAAATGTTCAAATCTGGGCACAAAAAAGGTTCACGATGAAGAGTGAAGTGGTCGGCCATTTGTAGTGAGGAATGATCTTGTGCAATGCATTGACCAAAAAATCTGTGAAAGACGGCGCTTCACAATTTTAGAACTCTAATGTGACTTTCCACAGATTTCATGCACTGTTCTCTATGAGATTATCACAGTTAAGCTAGGCTATCACAAGTTTTCTGTAAGACAGGTTCCAAAAATGCCCCTGGGTGTGCATGAAATGGCTTTGGCACTGGCTTTTTTTAGAGCAATACCACAAAGATGGCGAATTTCTCAATCACATTGCATGGGTAACAGTTGATTAAACCTGAGTTTCATTTGTGAATCATGAAACCAGAGAGCAGTCAAAGCAATGGATGCACACACATTCACCCCAAAAAACGTTGCCTGCCTGCTAGAAGGCTGATGACAACTGTTTTCTGGGACAGAAAAGCAGTGCTGACAGTGGAATTCATGGAACAATGGACCAGAATAATGTCAGAAGTGTATTGCAAAACACTAAAAAAAACTGTGTAGGACCACTGAGAACAAGAGGTGTGGAATGCTGACATACAGTGTACTCATAATGCTCCTCCATGACAACGCGCATCCACATACAGCTGCTTGCACTCGAGCACTGATGGAGCATTTCAGCTAGGAGTTGTCTGACCACCCTCTTTACAGCTCTGATCTCACTCCAAGTGACTATCACCTTATCACCTACCTGAAGAACTGGTTGAAATCAGAGTGTGCTTCAACAATAATCTGGAGTGATGGAAGGTGTTTAAACGTGGTTGAGCTCACAGGTGGCAGACTTCTTGGGCACACATAAAAACTTATTCCTCCATATGATAAGTGCCTCAATTCCAGCAGTGACTATGTTGAGAAGTAGCTTAGGTATGGATGTATTTTTTGTATATAATAATTTTTTTATCATTCCATGTTTTGTTAACAGCTCACTGAAGGTTACTCTCTAAACGCCTCTCATATAAGATTATGAATGAACTTTTAATTTACATCATAAATTGTTGATCGTATTTTGATGACATCTGATGGGAGATAGCTTTACATAACGTTGGACCTTTTTTTTCTCCCCCCAAATGACCAATTACAAAGCCTATTTCACATACGTTGATGGACTTTTTCATGTATATATCATAAACCACTTAATCAGCATTTCATGAAACTCAATAAGCTGCAAAGAATGCTGTAGGAAATTTTGTCTATACATTATGGAACACAATTTTCCCACTTGTTATATTTTTGTCCTTTCAGCCAATCTACCTACTGTTAAATTGGCTTGAAATGCTCAGAATGCTATGACCATGTACCTGCCTTTGCAATGTGAAAAATTAAATAATTCTAAAAAATGTAATAACATGAATAACTGGAAGAAAGAAAAATATATCGATGTATTATCTTACTGGAATGCCATTAACATACCTTTGGTCCCAAATTCTGATGAGTGTTAACATTTCTGCTGCCCGATGTTCCGAGTTGGTTGTGTGAGGATGGTTTTAGGGCCAGGCTTGGATTTGTGTTCGAGACAACTACTGGATGAAGTGACACAACACCTGTAGGTGGAAGGCCTGAGCTGGGGACACCTGACGTAACAGTCAGACGTGCAGGAGTTGCCAGGACAGTAGTTCCTTGATGGCCTGGACTAGAAGTCATGGATGAGTTTGATGACACAGTAAGACGTGTGGGAGCCGTAATCAGCGTGTTCTGTCCTGGATTTGACACAACTGCAGAATTAGCAGATACAGTAAGACGAGCACCTTGCTGAACCGGAGGGCCAACAGAACTAGCTGAAACTGCAATACGGGCTGGTGCAGCTAGCACAGCTCCTGATGAGGATGAGGCCGCAATCGCTGTGGGAACAGTTGAAGACACCGCCTGTAAACGAGTCTGGCCTGACAGTACTGCATTCTGGCCTGGAATAGGGATACTGGAGGTCATAGTGAGTCGAGCTGGCCCAGTCAACAAAGCAGCAGTTCCCTGACCAGAGGTGAGGACTGAGCTGGGCAAAGTGGTGATGCGAGCAGAGCTTGCTATGATGGTTCCTTGCCCTGCACTTGATGCAGCTGCAGTGAGGCGAGTGGTTCCTTGAGCAGAGCCAGGACCCTGACTAGCTGTAGAGACTGCTAAACAAGCAGGAGCTGCCAGGACTGCTGCATTAGACACTTGTCCTGGTCGCTGAGTGGTTGCAGCAGCAAGTATGGTCCCCTGAGCAGGAAGACTTGTTCCAGGAATACTGGACATTGTAAGCCTGCCTGGGGCTGTCAAGACTGTGGCTGAGCCTTGGCCACTACCTGTTGTGCTGACCATGCCTTGTGATAGGGTCAGTGGGTGGGGTTGGGATGCAATAAGTGTAGTCGTTCCTTGACTTGTACAAGATGTGGCTGGAAAGAGTGCTGTTGTAGAAGTGAGAGGGTTGCTGTATGTGACAGACTGCGTGCGTGCAGGCAACACTTGAGCTATTGATACTTCTCCAAGTGAGGACTGCACTGACACACTTGGTTTGAAGTAGCTCTTCTCAGCAATGTGCAACTGAAATGAAAATGAAAACCAAAGTATATAATAACCAATGTGTACACACGCACATTTGTTTTTGTATACCTGTCAAACACAACAATTAATTAAAATAACTCACTTCCACTCTGTTTTGTTAACTGAGTTTTTAACACACAACAGGATGTATTCCTTGAAGATTAAAAGTCATGTAATAGAAATTCTACTTCCGTTTGAAATTAGGAACATTTGCAAACCTGCTGAAATCAACCTACATCAGAACTTCAACATGGAAGACTGTTATCTGTTCAGCCAAATTTGGAAGACCATGCTCTATGTTCTGAAGAAACAGAGATGATGCCTAAACATTACTCAATCTACAAGTTCAGTGCCTTCCGCAATTATTCTATCTGGATTTAATCCAGGCATTTTTATCCAAGAAGACCCCCCCCCCACCTCTGTTCATTTCCTTTTCTCCCCTCTGTTTTCTTCTCATTCCTATTTACTGTTCAGCCACACTTCCCATAGAGCCACAGACTGCCACAGACATTGACTCATTCAGCCACTCCAAATTTAGTTCTCATTCAATATTACTCACATCTGCCAAAGTCTGTGCAATTACAGGAATATTTTTAAAACCTGTCACAGTGACCTATCATCCACCCTCACTTCTGACCCACGCTCCCAAAGACAAACATATATGAAAGTTATTTCATACCTCTGGTAAAAGCAGAAAAAAAAAAATTACAGATGATGTGATCTATTACAATTTAATTCAAAGTATGACAGGTGCTCTAAAGCAACTTAAGCCAACACTGGTAGTATTAAAGTACCTTTTATAAACCAACTTACACTGATTTCAGCAGCAAATGTGTTAACTTAGGCATCACATGTAGACACTGGCAAGCTTCACAGCCCAGTTACTTTATCCTTATGGAAACCACTGAGTGGGCCATAAAGCTGGACTCGATACAGCAAGGAAGGAAACAATCTTTGCCCCCTCCAGGAATCAAACCCTGATCCCTGGTTATCCAGCCTCTAACCTAATCATTATCCACACTGAGCTATCCATGCGTCTTCTTTACTAAATATAATTAGGATGATCAAATGAAGGTGGATGAAATGGGGGGCATGTGGCATGCATGAAAGAGATGAGAAATGCATACTAACACTTAGCTGAAAAACTTGCAAAAAAAAAAAAAAATAAAAACATTGGAAGAGATGAGAGGATAATATTAAAATGGACTTTAAAAGAAACAGAGTATATGTGAACTAGACTCTCCTGGTTCAGGATAGGGACCAGTGGCAGGCTCATTTAACTATGGTAATAAATCTTAAGGTTCCATAAAAGGCAAATTGAACTTCAAATTATCAAAGCTAAACCTATATCAAGGAAACCATTATATGTGGGTGGATGGATGGGATATATTAAATTTGCAGGTGGTTTAGATAGTTATTATTTCTATTTCAAAGTGTACATTAAAAGTGAAAGAAAAATATTAACATCACTCAAAATAAGGATTAAATATGGACGCAAGGCACAAGAGATTATATGCCTCAAGTATTACACAAAAAGAGTTCTTGGGATTCATATGGCCACATGTAGGAGTGACTACAGAAGGGGTCTGCATTAGTAATTGGATTTACTGGACACTTATACGCTCGTTACTACACTTCACAAATCACTATCACACACAGACCAGTGTTCTCAAGTCTGTTATAGTTTCCATTAGCCATTTATTGGTAGTGGCTTCCAACAGCAGACATTCCCCTTATTCTGGGTTCCCTAACTATCCCAGCGCCTCAGCTACCAGAGTCTAACAGCAATGGCTCACAACAACTGAACTGCAGCAGTCCTCTAATAGACAGCTCACCAACCAACTCATTTCATTCCACTGTACTCAGCTGCACTGCACTCACTAACTGAACTTGACTGGTCCAGTCAAATAGCCTCAGAGCAGACTCACAGAGAACA
Organism: Cryptotermes secundus; assembly: GCF_002891405.2. Taxonomy (NCBI): domain Eukaryota; kingdom Metazoa; phylum Arthropoda; class Insecta; order Blattodea; family Kalotermitidae; genus Cryptotermes; species Cryptotermes secundus. The sequence continues at coordinate 1,174,564 of NW_019734317.1, forward strand.
TTGCTTGCAACACCTCTTCTATTGTTGCGTGACATCACCACATATGACATGTTCCTCTGCTGTGTATGTCTGGGCCATTACCTAGCAATGGGTCTACATGTGACAATATTGTGACGTGGAGTGTAGTGTGGATGGCGCAACGGGAAGTAGGGGTCATGTGAACTCTGCAGTCTTGCAAGTGACGTCATATACCCCCACCCCTTCCATTTTCACGCAACGCTCGGTAAACACACCCTCCCCCATGGTGACGTAACAAGGGATACTGAGGTTACTAGACAGCAGTAAACAACTCTCAACAGTGTTGCTAGGCAACTTGTGAACACGGCATCATGCAACAGTGGTACCTATTCAGTAGTGAGTGTTTAGTGAACCAGTTACTAGAGTGAGGACTGATCCAGTTACGAGTGAGCATTGAGTAAGTTACTAGCGAGTAACGATTAACCAATCAGTTGAATTGCAGCAGTCGCTGAGTTGGGTTGTATTGAGTGCATGGCAGTGTCTCCAGCAGGAGAAGTATTTGTGATACTGCCAATGGCAGTAATTGTGAGAGTGAGTGTTCAATAAATTCGCTATATTATCAAGACGGCGAGAAGTTACTTGTTGCGCGACATGCCCAATGCGTGACAATATGTTCGATACAAAACAACACTTTCATGAAGATTCCTGTCTTCTGCAGTGCATCACAATACAGTTTGCCAGACACTTGGCGATGTTCTCAAGAAATATGTTCCTTCCACCTCCAATGTAGAATAAACCAAGCAAAGAAAAAGTGGTGTGGATATAGGAAGAAGCATTGGTGCTGGGGCCCTGAGAAAATCCAGAGGAATAAGGAGAATGATAAAAGAATATGCAGTCCTTAGGTGGATCACTTTTCAAAGGTACAAAGATTTGGAGAAATAATGGCTCTGTATGACCATGTTAGGTGGGTCCCTGTCACCACGGCATGGTGCGTCCTCAGGTTGCAGATGGAGGAGATGCCCTCCAGTTTTGGAGGGAAGCTGTGAATATATTGAATAAGCAGTCGCAGACAGCCGACAAGGGGTGGCCCTCCAGCCTGGGGGTTGGGCGTGGGGCTAACAACTCCTCACCATAAA
>NW_019734317.1:1176529-1176813 GCF_002891405.2 Cryptotermes secundus
GAGTTAATTGGGGTTAGTCTGAACAATATAAGACGTGAAACCAGCAGGTATTTCAGGAAAAAAAGAGGGAATATCTGAAAGACAATATTGATGAGCTTGCAATGAACAGTAAGAACAAGAATATTAGAGACCTGTATAAAGGACTAAATGACTTTAAAAGGGGTTACCAGCCTAGGCAGTAACTTAGTGAAGGATGAGTACGGTGATCTGCTTGCAGATTCTACAACATTTTGAATAGGTGGAGGAACTACTTCTCTCAGTTATTCAATGTACATAGGGTCAGT
>NW_019734317.1:1177473-1216513 GCF_002891405.2 Cryptotermes secundus
AGCTGAGCCGTTAATACCTGATCCTAGCCCTTTTGAGGATGAAAGTGCTATTGCAAAATTGAAACGGTATAAATCGCCAGATAGTGATCAAATTCCGGCAGTACTGATTCAAGCAGGAGGCGAAATATTATGTTCTAAGATCCACAATCTAATTACTTCTATTTGGCATGAGGAAAAATTGCCTGATCAGTGTAAGGAGTCTATTATTTTACCAGTTCACAAGAAGGGTGATAAAACTGACTGTAGTAATTATTGGGGGATATCACTGCTATCAACTTCATATAAAATTTTGTCCCATATTCTTCTTTCAGGGTTAAGTCCATATATAGATGAAATTATTGGGGATCATCAGTATGATGAGACAGTACATCAGCTATTCACAGACTTCAAGAAAGCCTATGATTCAGTTAGGAGGGAAGGATTGTACAATATTTTGATAGAATTTGGGATACCCATGAAACTAGTGAGGTTGATTAAAATGTGTTTAAACGAAACGTATAGTAAAGTCTGTGTAGGTAAACATATGTTTGATAAATTTCCTATCCAGAATGGTTTAAAACAAGGAGATGCTTTATCGCCATTCCTTTTCAACTTTGCCTTAGAATATGCAATTAGGAAGGTCCAGGGAAGCCAGGTGGGACTGAAACTAAATGGGACACATCAGCTGTTGGTCTATGCCGATGATGTGAATCTACTGGGTGATAATGTAGATACCATAAAGAAAAACACACAAACTTTAATTGACGCAGGTATAGAGGTTGGTCTAGAAGTAAACACAGAGAAAACTAAGTATATGTTACTGTCTCATCACCAGAATGCAGGGCTAAATCATGACATAAAGACAGGAAACAGATGTTTTGAAAATGTGGCAAAGTTCAGATATTTGGGAACAATGATAACAGATCGAAACCTGATTCAGGAGGAAAATTATGAGGTGATTGAACTCAGGTAATGCTTGCTACCATTCAGTCCAGAACCTTTTGTCTTCTGGTCTGTTGTCCAAACACATAAAAATTAGAATATACAAAACTATAATTTTGCCTGTGGTTCTACATGGGTGTGAAACTTTGTCTCTGATATTAAGGGGTGACCATAGACTGAGGGTGTTTGAGAACAGGGTGTTGAGAATATTTGGACTGAAGAGAGATGAAGTGACAGGAGGTTGGAGAAAACTGCATAATGAGGAGTTTCATAACTTGTACTCTTCTCCAAGTATAATTAGAATGATCAAGTCAAGGAGGATGAGGTGGGCAAGTCATGTAGCACGAATGGGGGAGATGAGGAATGCATATAGGATATTGGTGGGAAAGCCAGAAGGAAAGAGACCACAGGGAAGACCAAGGCGTAGGTGGGTGAACGATATTAGAATGGATCTTAGAGGGATAGGATGGTATGGTATGGTTTGGATAAATATGGCTCAGGATGTGGACCAGTGGAGACCTCTTGTGAACATGGTGATGAACATTTGGGTTCCATAAAATGCTGGGAAATTCTTGAGTAGCTGCAGAATTGGCGGCTCCTCAAGAAGGGCTCAGCTCCGTAAGTAAATAAGTAAGTAAATGGCTCTGTGTGAACTAATTGGAGGGAGCCAGAAGTTACGAGAAAGAGATTAAGGAAATAGGATCACCAGAAGAGTCACACATCAAGAGCAGACTTGTGGTATAAAATGCAGAACATTAACAGGGGATGATACAAAGGGCAGTGAGTGAAAGGAGGAATGAAGACACAGAAGTGAGACAAAATAAATCTAATAGGAGTGTGTAGAAGGGATGAGTAAAAGGAGGCTCTAACAAGATCAAGAGTTCACACCCTGCTCAAGGAAGCGTCCATGCCTAGAAAAGAGAAGATTACACCAGGTCTAATAGCCTGGTTCAAGAACAAAATAACAGCATATCCTAAACTCAGGCTTCCTACACTTATACATGGAATACATGAGAAGTTTTTGATGTGATGTCCAAGGTTGATGCTGATGATGGTGCTGAATATGCAATGCTGCTTGCTCTTTGACCCTAATCACAGTTGAACATCCAGTCCTTCCAATACACATCTGACCACAAGCAAGCAATGTTTTATGCTCCTGGTTTCTTCATCCCTAGGTCATCCATAATCAACCACAGGAAGATGGAAGCTTTCTTCAGTGGGAGGCTAAGTGATGAAGTAGTCAGTCAGCGTCAACTTAATGTGGCTGAAGATCATACTGACACAGGGTAGAAAGCCAACCAATACAGGATCATCACTACGTAAAGCAACACTCTTGGTAGGAGTGAGAACCGAACAATTCTGCCAGCTGCTATAGCCATTCTGAGTGACCTTGAAAATGTCAGTTCATCACAAAAGCTATCCTTATTGCACATAGTTCTTACCAAATGCATCAAGCTGAAGACTGAGGTGGCATGTTCCTCTGAAATGCTGATAAACATCTATGTACCAATGCTGACAGCATCACTAAATAACCAACTTAAAAACATATACAGCATCACATCACCAAAGATAGTATCGTCACAGTAATTGCAATGAGAACTTTCAATCTCACAACTCTTCCATGGTTTACCTGTGTGCCAGTCTGTGTGACAGCAATAGGTTTCTGTGCAGAGGCATGTATGAGCTGAGGCCGTGGGGATTCAGACTGCATTCTGTTTCCTTGTGGAGTTAATGGTCTAGCAGTTACTACACAGATAACAGAAACAATGCATTATCATCAGTCCACATAAAAGATAACATATTTGATAACATTATCTTCACTGTAGTTTAATAATTATAGTGCACATTAAAACCTATTCTGAAAGCTGAACTAAATGCAGTTGATCCTTGACAAGTTAATGGTTACTCATGCTGATCAAAAAATCCTATCTCTTATGGAACCCAAAGGTTCTTCAGTATTCATGGAAGTCCACCCTGAACCCTATCTTAAGGCAGATGAATCCAGCCCACATCCTCACACCCTACTCATTTAAGAGCCATTTTAATTTTATCCTCCCATCTACACTTATCTCTCTAGTGGAATCCTACTTTTGGAGTTTCTAACTTAAGTCTGCATGTCTTTCCCATATCTCTCATTTGCACTATATGTCACGCCCATCTCATTTTCCTCAGCCTAATAATATATGAATGATACAAATTATGAAGCTCCTTAATTTATCCAACAGTGAGGCCTTGTGTTACATTTTGGCTGGAGTGAAAAACCAGTTTTGTAAATAAGAGTTCAGTAATATTTGAGTAAACTGTTACTGAAGACACAAAATTCAGTAACCTGAAATGAGAACTTATTCAATGAAACAACTATTACCATACCTATTCATATATCATCTTCACTTTTTACACAAAAGTCTTAAACGTGTGGTGGGTAGAAAATATGAGAACTACATTTCAGAATTTAATTATACAAGTTAGGCTGGGGTCAGAAAAATTATGGCTGCATAACAGAAAATGTGCAATTTCCAATCCTTTCGGTGTAATTATGATTGTCATTTTAAACCCAGCAATGTAACTGCCATACTTCCCCAAGCCCGACACACTTTCAAATATTAATGCTAAATTATGATATGAATATAGACTCCTGATTGTACTGAATATAATAATGTACCCAACACAGCAAATTTAACTGACAATGACATGGCAACTTCTGTTCCCATGCTGTAAAATCCCAATTTAAGGGACAAGCTTTCTATGTTTTCCCACATTTTAGGTAGATCTCTTGTGGTCCCAGCCGAAGCTCCATATGCCTAACGTATTCTTTTCCACAAATTAAGGGTATACCACCTTTTACATGCAAAACTTTCACTCTTGTACATGTTTAAAATCTCATTTTAGAGTTGAAGAGAATTTTTGGTGTCCCAGCCCATACTTGGCCACCCTAGCTGAGTTCAAGGCCATCATTTTCACAAGGTACAATACAGCATGGCTGTCGCCCATTCTTTGTTCAACCCATTTCTCAGCTGGATGTGGTTACTAGATTGTTCTTTTTATGCTGCATTTGAGTGTTGTAGTTTTTTGGAAGTGATTCTGAAGTAATGGTGTTGAAAATAAATTGTGAAGTGTTCTGTGCTGCCTCTGTCAACCTTAAGTAATATGACTTTACAGACAGCCTCAACTCTTGAACAGGAAAATTGGTGGAACACACTCTGAGAAATGGAAAGGCTTTTATTTTATTAAATGAGCAGGGTAAAGGCAAAGCTGTTCCCTGTGCTTAACTAATCAAGCAATACGTCATGCAGGCAAATGGGGAAGTGGATGTAAAGATACACATTTTCTAGACCTTGGCACCAGCTGAAGGTGAGTGCTCAGCTTCATGCCCCTGCCACTTTACCCCTGGGGATAGAGCCTCTGGTACCCCTTTAGGAGGCTGGGTGGACCCCAAATCTGCTCTGGATAACATGAAGATAAAATTCTTGACCCTACTGGGACTTGAACTCCAACTCCTCAATATTATATTTAAGCATCCTGTTACACTCTACACAATATATGACACGAACTCCGTCCTAAGTGCAACAATTTATTGTAGTTCTTTCGTCTTCCTTTCTTCTACACTACATGTTTCGGCCGTAAATGGCCATCATCAGGTGTATACTCTCACGTAGCTGCTACACTGCACGTAGTTTAAAATTTAAAATCACTAGTCTTCCCAATTCTTCATTTCTCCGTTGCTAACTGATTATTATTGCCGATTAAATAAAGTTTAACTTTCATTTTAAACTGTTTCACAAAACCCCCATTTAAGGTACAAAAAGCTTATCCCCCAAACATGCCTTAAATTAAGGTTTCACTGCATTTAATTTAACCTCTAATGGCTGAATGTTTTATATATATATATATATGCAGCAAGCAGCAACCCGAGTTGGCCAAATGTTATATATATATATGTGTGTGTGTGTGTGGCAGGACATGTGCTCTCTTTGGTAGTGCTGTTTGACCTTGGGTTTGAAACCAAAACAAACGCTCGTAAGGTCATGTCAGTGGTTCATTCCTTAGCTCTGAACAATGAAATCGTTTATCATGGTACTTGTTTCGATAATATTTACGTTTAGATATGACTGTTTATGACCTGGTCAACCAAATACAGCCCAGCTTTCTTTCGAGAACTGATGAGGAAATATTCATTGGTGCTTGCATATGAGTTCTTCCAGAGCCTTCAAGGAAGTCTGACGCATTCAAGGATTGGTTTTCAGTGGCGAATTATCAGTTAGGAAGTCAGTGTCGGATTGTCTAATATTTCTTTATCAGTCAGAAAGTCAGTGTCAGACTGTCTAATATTTCTTTATCAGTCAGAAAGTCAGTGTCAGACTGTCTAATATTTCTTTATCAGTCAGAAAGTCAGTGTCAGACTGTCATATATTTCTTTATCAGTCAGAAAGTCAGTGTCAGACTGTCATATATTTCATTGTATATCATTTTTATTTTGTGTCTGGGAAGAGGTATAAACCCACTGAGCCAGTATTACTTTGTGAGTAAAAGGCATCTTTGCCACTGTGACTTTCGGTATCAGTGTCGGACTGGCACTCCTTTCGACTAGTATTGTAATTACTCTGAATCACTATTTTGCGAGTATTACTAATAGGTGAGTGTGTTGCTTTGTCAATAAACATAACTTATTTGATTTTGCTAGAACCCCCCTCCCCCAAGACGATTCTTCAATCGCACAAGGCGAATTTCACGGTCAGTGGAGTTTCTCGGGGGAGGCGAAGGTTACCTGGGGCCCAACTGAGTCGACTGGAGGTGAAACATCCACAACACTGGCCAACCAAAGGGGAAAAAAGATGTCACGTGTTTCGTTAAATAAAAAAAGCAGGAGCACACTCTTCTATTCTAAAGAGTGCGATGTTGCTTTGTGTGAGAGGAACTGCGCATCAGAGTGTATCGTAAACTGTGAAGCGACGCAGTTCAAACTTGTGTACAGTCTGAACAAAATATTATTTACAATATCAACATGATTCAAGGTTGAAGAAAAAAAAACAGGTAACATATATATATAATAAAGATTATATTTTGCATTTCACAACAAAATAATCACAGTTAATTTTCATTTGTAAAATTTGCACTTTTGTGTATATGTAGAAAATTTTATTGTCTTTCAGGTTGTTTTCAGTTCATATTTCTATGTTGCTGTCCTCAGTGTTGTATATGGTGACACCAGGTATAGATTGTTCTCTAAGGTATGGTGATGCTTACTATAAACTGTTGTATATGTTAATACCTGTGTGGTATATGGGGATACATAGTATGTAATGAATTGTTTTATAAGGTAATTGATATATGTTATATGGTATATAGTAATATGAGGAAAGGACTGTACCTTATGGATACATAGTATGAGGAAACGATTGTAGCAACAGGAAGTAAAAGAGATTAACTTCAAGAAGGATCAAAAGATTACAGCTTTGTCCTTCACCTGTGCTGTCACAAGAAAGAAGCTTGTTTTTTTACTAAGAACAAGACAGCTGTGGTCCATCCAAAAACTTACGAGGGTGATGCAATGAATGACGCTAGTCAGATTACTCCAGAAGGGTAAACGCCCTAACTTGACCACATATATATACCTCAACCGAGCGTTACCAAGATGCTTTTGATATCGATGTTGCCTGAGTGTCCATTAAGTGGAGCACGAGTTGTCTGATACCAGGAGTTGGCCGCTGCCCTTGCTTAGGCAAACCACTGATTTTCTTACAAACAGGGTTTTCTCTACAACTGTGCACATTACAAATAAATGTATTAGTTAATTTCAAGTTGCAGTACTCAGACAGCTTGCACTGACTCCCAAGGGAACCGCTCGCCCTGCCAACCTGCAATCTGTCCCATCACCGGGATACAACAATAGTAACAGTCCTTTCCACCCTAACCAGCTATGTCCAACTATCTGTCACAGAAACTGGCAGCCCTTGTATATACATATATCTTCAAAACTAGGTTCCTAAGAATCTTTTTATACAATAGAGTACTGAAATTTATACAAAATTATTAAACAAGTTTCACCTTCATACCTGTCATGGATGTTGAGCGTCCTTGAGTATACTGCTGGATGGTGGTGACTGATGAAGTTCTTGGTGATGTTAATATGGGTCCTGGAGACACACACTTAGGCACTGCTGTTGTTGCTGTTGGAGTAATACTTCCACTTAACCATGTTGTTCCCTGAGATGCAGGGCTCAAAGCTCGAGGTAACATACTGCTTGGACCTGAACCACGCAAACCAGGTGTAAAACTGAAATAAAATATCAGTTACAAGTAAAGTAATTTGGCACATACACAAAGAAAACAGTATAAATCAGTACTTCCCAAAACCAGTTTGCCCACAGTAGTTCTGGACAGAATATGCACATGGCTACATGATTCAGGCCATCTATGCCAAACCATTAGGATTAAGTTTGTTTTATTGTTGCAGTTGAGTGTTCTACTAACACAGTACTTTGTTTGTCAGAAATTAATTTGTCAGACAATTAACATCAAGATTTTAGGGAAACTGGAGATGAATGTCACTAACATTTACAAATAAGCAGAACACAAGTTCTGTTGGGGTCAAACAATTTCAACATGGAGGGGAAAACTTTCAAATCTAGCATGCAACAACTTCAAAGATTGATCCAAACATGGAAAAGTAACTGAAATGATGAAAAACGATAATCAATTGACTGTTCAGAAGAAGGAAGAACTAAACACAAACTGTGAAATCCCTGAGAATAGACTTCCTCTATAGATCTGTACCTAATGAAAATGTTTGCCAAACTCGCAAAAAAGAAAAAAGAAAAAGCTCATATAACATGGGAATAATTTTTCTCAAAGCTTTCAGCAAGAGCACTGAAGGAACCTTATTTGGTGGGGATGGGGGAATGTTTAAAAAACATCATTTGATGATAAACTGTGGATACTTCAATACGGCAAAGAAACAAATCACCAGATTCTCCAATGAACTTCTCCACTGGAGGTTGTGGAGACTGACAAACCATGAATATCAAAAGCAAAGGTAAAAAGCATACTGATCCGATTTTATGATTTACAGTAAGTTATTATTACCAACACATTCCTTCAAAGCTGTAAACTGAGCTTCCTGCTTTCAAGTCTTGGAATGTTTATTGACAGTTCATTCATCAAAGAAGACCAAATCTTTGGCCAGACAGGTCGATTTTTCATCATGACAAAGTGCCTTCCCATACAGAACTCTGAATATAGAGATTCTTGACTAAAAAACACCATGTTGCAAATCCATCTTCCTCACCTGATCTGTCCCCATGTTCATGTTCCTGAAACTGAAAATCTCCTTGAAAATGTCCAATTTTAAATTACTATAAGAAATTTAGAACAAAGTGATTACAGCGCCAAAATGACTTTTGAAAAATAATTCCAAACAATGTTCCTAGCAATGGAGGGGAGGTCAGAATGCAAGCACTGTGGAGGCTACCACACTAAAGGTGAGTGACAATTTCTTTTTTGTAGAATAGCTGTTACCTAACAGCCAGACTTCACAAGCAATATATAAAGCGGTGGTCCTCGAATTTAACAAAAACTTCCCACATTGGATTCATTTTGTTATTCCAGGGAATGTGGTGGCTGGGTAAGTATGGCACTTGTTTACATAACTACAAACTGTTCAAGAAATTTATTTTTCAAATTAATTGAGCTACAGGTAAAGACTGTATGTTCTGTGGCCTGAATGACATACCTAGTTGTGTGCTGGGTGCCTGCTGAAGACTGGAGGTTTGTTGTGGATCTTATTATAGGAGTGGCCACAGCTGCTCGTGGGGCAGCTATGTTTGCAACTGCTGCTGCACCTTTAAGTAGCACATATCAGTAAAATATTACAAGCACACAGAAATATTCCTCCTTCTTTGGTGTTCACTAGACTACAACTGCTCTCACCCAATTCAATACATCATTAATGTTAACAATCCCATAAACAGATGTGATAACAATGTGACTAGTAAACAAAAAAAACAAAAAACTTTCAATACAACAAATTCATGGAGCAGGTTCCTTTTTGAGAAACCAACAAGAAATGCAGTTACTCAAGAAACACCAGTCAGTTACTCCAGAAACCAGACATGTTTTGGAACCTGAACAGTAATTCTTGCATTCACAAATGCCCACTACTGGACCCTATCCTGAGCCAGATGAATCTAGTACACATTCTCATAACCTATATCTCAACCTACCTCTAGAGCTCTTTTAACATTATCCGCCCATCTATATATAGATCTTTAATATGCTCTCTTTGATTCAGGTGTTACGACTGAAATTCTGTGTTAATTTCACATCGTCTCCCATGCATGTTGCATATCCCACCATTCAATTATCCTTGATTTGATTATGCTAATACCAGGTGAAGAATACAATTATGAAGCTTTATTATACAAATATTAATATTACTAGAAGAGTTATCATCTGCGATATTATGTAGTCTGTATAAAATAAACTGCCATTCTGGAGGAACATATTGTCTCCATCTACAGGGTCAAAGAATAAGCTGAGCAAGATACCAGCACGAAAGCAGGTGGCAAGCACAGCTCTCCGCCAAAACATCGGCTGACTTAAAGCGGACTGCACAGCATTACATCTCAGATGACAGTGCTCTCCATCACCATAACAGTGAGAACCTCAAGTCCTACATGGATATTACTATGCTTCAGATACGGAGCAACCCTGACATAATGAGAATCATAACATTTATAAAACTGCTCATTATAATGTACACTTGTCCAAAAATGGATGACATACATAATTTTCATGCGCAACTTCTAGTTATGTAAAGTAAGTAAAAGTAAAGGTGTCCATGTAACAGGCTGTGGAGGTCCACTGGGTTGTGAGATGTTGAGGTTCCCACATTTTCTAGACAATCGGCTCATAGATAGCGGTAAGACTGTCAGCCTTATACACCAGCTGCCCATTACCCCCAGAATGTTCCTGGTACTCATTTCTGTTAAGAGGCTGAGTCAACCCCAGGGCCACAGTGCGGCTGGAAGAACTAGTTCAATCGAAAAAAATCCAATGAATTCATCAGGACTTGAACCTGCGACCTTCTGGCTTGCAGCATAGTGCCTCAACCAACTATGTTACCACGTGTCCCTACTTCTAGTTATGTACAGACTATAAAGCACATAAAAAAACAGGTATGGCAATAACTTCTCCAAATATATTTTCCTGTAAATCTTCTGGTTTTTGACAAAAATTGAGTAAACATATCAGAACCTTTATGCTATATTTCTCAAGTTGTTTGTAGTAATCATGCAAATATAAAAGTAACAATTCAAAATTCTCAGTGTCCTTGATATTATATAAAACATGAAGTTAAAGATTGTCTTGTGCCTACACAACCCCTTACAGTCACAACCACTGGTCAGTGTTTTTCACTCACATAATGAAATAGCTCTGTACATTTGTGTTAAGCAATTCTGCCTTAAGATCAAGTAACTCTTTTTTATTCAGACCTTCTTCTCCTAAATAAGCCAGAGGACCTGACGATGAGTACCTTTAAGCAGGTACATAAAGATATACACAATAGTCACAAATACTTCGGTAGTACTTGTACTGACAAAAGAGCTTCCTTTATTTTAATAAATTGACGAAGCCAATGATTTTTCTCTGTATAGGCTATACCTAGTCATGTTTACACTAAACTAATATGCTGAACAATGTGAACCATCCAGGTGACATTGTTGAGGTAGTAAAAATTATACCCAGCAGCTAAGTCAGGCAACTACTAATCTATAATATCAGATATCCTATTTCTATAGTTTCAAGGTTTACCCCCAACTCCTCATGCACCCATTTTAGAAACGCACCTCTGGGTACATGATATGTTGTGGAGACATGGGTACCAGACAATGTGGCATTTGTTTGCAAGGGTAGTGGTGATGTTGCAGGCACAACAGAAGGACGAGTACTTGCTGCTGTTCCAGTCTGTACCAGTGTAGCTGTGTTGGAAGGTGTACACACTGGCAGGGCACTACGAGGAACCCCCACTGAAAATTAAACCACAGTATTATTATAAATATTCATGGAAATTTCAACAGAAAGTTACCAAAGTGTCATAGTGAATGTTAATGTCATGGAGAGTAGCTTTGTGATTATTAGCTCCTCAACAAGAGCTCTGCTCCATGTAGTTAGCTGGTTGGTCAATTTAATGTGGCTGGGTGGTTGGTCATTTCTTATTCTCTAATCACACCTTCTATTTCAGCAAGAAACTGTTCAGTCTCCATAGCAAATGACTAATTTTTTTATATATGTACTTTTAACATGGATATTAAATGGTATGTGAGGGTATGTAGCTCAGGATATGGACCAACAGCATGTTCTTTAGAACCTTCAGGTTCAATAAATAGCACTGAAATTCTTTACTAGCTGAGCAACTATTAGCTTCAAGAGAACTCTGTTCCATGTAGTACATTTAGTTTTAAACTGTAAAATTAAAACCTCTTCACACAGTTGTAAACGACAGGTAACATGCACACACCTTGCTTGAGAGGTATCTGTGGGCTAGATCCAACATGGGAACTCTGGCTGGTGGAGCTGCTGGTGACAACAGTCTGGATACCAGAACTCTGTACTCGTGTTGCAGGATGACTTATTGTTGTACCAATGCCACGAAGCTGACCTGAAGCTTGCATCTAAAATACAATGCAGCATCTCATTCCATCAGGCAAGTACTATGTTAAACACGCATAATTATAGCTATTAATTTCCATAAACACGTAAATTTATAGTTATACACAACAAAACTGATCTTCAGTTTGCTTCAAATTGGCAGACTTCTCCTACGACAATGTATGACACAAACTCTGTCCTAAGTGCAACAATTTATTGTAGTTCTTTTGTCTTCTTTTCTTCTACACTACATTTTTGGGCTGTAAATGGCCATCATCAAGTGTATTTCTCTCACGTAGATGTTGCACTGCATGTAGTTTAAAATTTAAAAATACCAGCTTTCTTAATTGTTCATTTCTCCGTTGTTAATAGGTCCCGATATATCAGAATCCCCTTGCTGATATTTGTCAGATATGTATAAAATCTTTGTTAATTTACATACGTCAATTTGATTTTTGAATTTTGGTATTTTTAAATCTTCAATTTAAATTAAAATCTTTCTTTTTTTTTTTAATTTTAAAATTTAAAATTTCACAGGGATACCTGCTCTAGGTCTACTCTTGTGGCTGCGTGCGTTGTGTCATTGGATACAACACACACAGCCACAAGAGTAGAACACATCATGAGACACAATATACACACAACATTAGAAACATAAGAAGAACCACCCCCATGTGGGTGATTAATAATACACACGAATTTTAAAAATATGATGTATGAAATGATAAGTTTTAACAAGTTTTAAATACATAAACTTTATTATTATATAAGGACGTATCCAGGTTTAGTATTATTTGTCAATGGACGTCTAAAGGCAAGCAGTGAAATGGTTAACGGGTCGATGCACCTGAAGATGGCAGCATACTGCCGAAACATGTAGTGTAGAAGTGGTAGATGGGATTGTATGCACTTGAAGAATGTTAATATATACACATTATGAATATGAATCAGTGCAACAGGACGCTAAAATGCAACATCATTAAGCTCAGTTAATTAGTTCAAAAGTTAAAAGGAGACACACACATAGCATGACAACCTTAAAGGTCTACTTTGTTTCCTCAGATGGTAAATTACATGCTAAAGAATGGCTCAGCTTCCAGAAATGTCAAGTACTGATCTAGCTATACATGTGTAATTCACACACACTATTCAATAAAACATTACCCATTCTTCAACAAAGAATATTTTAAACCTAACGATGCGGATTGTTGGTTATTTCTTATACATTTTGGAATAAAACCTGATACTGACTGAAGCTGGCCTAGTTGATTCCACAGTGGTTTTTACTGTTGTCTTAGCTGCCAGGTCAACTGGGTGTCTCTCTTGGTTTGTCTCTCGATTATCACCTCCAGCATTCCCAACCGAACTCATTCTGACTCTTCTTTACCTATCAATAAAAGAAACCAGAACAAAGTTATATAACCAGGGTCATGCCATAGCTCAAGCGGTTAGTTGCTGGGTTCCCACCGCGGCAGCCCGGGTTCGATTCCGGGTCTGGACAAGCGGGATTTGTGGTGGACAAAGTGGCGCTGGGGCAGGTTGTCTCCATGTACTTCGCTTTCCCCTGCCAATCTTCATTCCACCAACTGCTCCACAATCACCCTCACCTATCATCTGGGGCTGGTACAATAGGCCAGAAGTGGCTGCAGTATAAGAGACTTAGTCCCACCCCACTAGCATTAAAAAAAAAGTTGTATAATCAAGCAAAATTTACCGAAACATAAGCTTCCCATGTATTACATTATTTCTCCTGTAGGCACTACCCTGTGAAAACATGAAACACTTTCAAACTTTTATGTACTTCCTTTGTATATTATATCTAGTTATGAATACAGTTCACAACAGGCATAATTGAAACTAAAGAATCCATGCTTATTTAAATGTTTATAAAAAGAAAGAACTAATAATAAGTGTAAGTTATGTACATACATCCTTCTTGCCAGGTTAGTTCTGTGCTGATATGTCCTCTAAAATTCCTTTGATATAATACACACTGATCAGAACTTCATCCATGTTTGCCAAATGAAGAAAATCTACAGCATATAAATCAGATGAAGCCATCAAAAAGTAATCTCAGGACATGACACACTTAACAATTGAGAAAAGGATGTTAAAAAATGTTATGTCCTGAATCAAATACAACTCTTGGGAGAAGTCCCCCCCCCACATCAGTGTGAAGCACCCAGTCCCAAATGTCTCACAGACTGTAATGAGAAACCTTCTCTCCCAAAATATGGCTCTTTGTTCTAGACATGCTATGCTAGATATTAATTCTGAAAGATTTAAATACTATAGAATTAAGATATTTCTACAAGTTTTAATGCATCACTATGTTAAAATATATATTCAAGTTCTGATCAATGTGCAGGGGATTTTAATTAAAATGCCGCTTTATTAAAGCGAAGAATATTAACATCATAATTCCATTAAGTGCAACTATATACCACAATACAAGATATATCAGAAGTTTCCACATTTGACCCTGAACTTTAGCAGGAAAAAGCTAAGTTCCAGACCCCATCTCACCATGAGAACCATGAGAAAAGACTTCACATCACAGAGAGTACGAGAGACTCTTTCTTAAGCACCTTGTGCTACTCTATACCACTGTTTGCTATTATTGGCCCTGCATCCCTTTTTGGGGCGAATGCACTGCAGTGTTGCACTTTTACCCATATTTTCCCTATTTTGAAACACGAAGTCCTGGGAAGGGCTAATCACCTACTTTCCTTCAATACAACATGGGCCGCATAGAACATGATGCATCCAACAATCCTTCTATCACTGTGCATGTATTCAGTGCCACAGAACATGTTTACCAAGCCGTTGCCTAGCAATTATTGGGGATACACATGCAGACACACAAGAAGCAAGGTGACCTCATATGCCTACTTTTGAGATCACCCTGCTGTCTGTCTATGTGTATTCCCCTCCCCATCACTGGTAGGAACTGGCTTGGTAAACATGTTCCCATGTCAATGAATATACATGGAATAGAAGAATCGCTGGATTCGTCAAATTCTATGCACTCCAAGCCATATCAAAGGAAAACAGATGATCAGTTCTCCCCAGAACTTCTTGTTCAATACTAATATCATTGCCTCTAAATTAAAGTATGGCCAGCAGGCATGAAGCAGGAAATTTAATAGCTCCTATTTCATGATGATAAATTATTCTTCACCATCTCCGCCAGGTTGGTAGATTTAGAACACATCTTCTTGGTCAATAATGTTGAGAGATTGTAATATTGATGAAGAAAAGTTATGAAGTTGGTAGCCATGATGAAGCTAGGCAGAATGCTGATGTAACGTGTAAAGTGCAGACATGCTTTGTTTTTATTACAGAGAAGCAGTGCTTCTCCTCTTGTTTATTAATAATAAACCATAAGGACATGTTAACAACTGAAGTGTAGCGTTTTTACTATAACAGGTTATGGGCCCAGGCTTTTTTTTTGCGTAATGAGTGAGCTGTGATAGGTTAGAAGTGCGTCAGTCCTTCACAAGAGCGGGTTATTCGCCATTGAAGAAAATCCGAAGAAGAATGGATTTCATAAAGAAACTTAAACCACTAGGTAGCAGTGCAGACTGGCCTGTGTGGAAAAGGAAAATAAGGGATCTTATGGATTACCATGAGGGAGCCCTAGAAGCCATTGATGGTAAAATAACAAAACCGGAGCCACTTGAAGAGAACGCGACTGCAGCACAACAGAGACAGTATAAAATAGAGTTGGATTACTACAGAAAGGCAAACAGTTATGCCAAATCCATGATCACAGCATCAGTTACAGATATAGTGTATCAAAAGATAATGGATAAGGACACGGCACGTGAGGTATGGGCGACTCTCAAAAGGCAATTTGAGGCTGGTACAGAAGATCAATTGTTTAAGTTTTGTAGTGATTTCTTCGCCTTCAGTTGGTCAGACAAAGAAGATGTATCAACACATGTAGCAAAACTTTTAACCTTGTGGAATGAGTTAAACGGTGGTTTGGTGGCAACGAAGGAACATGCGCTGCCTAACCTATTGTTTATTTGCAAAGTTATGAGTATTCTACCAAAGTCATTTGAGTCATTCAAGTCTAGTTGGATGCTTATAGGAAAAAGCAAAGACAACCCAATAGATGAATTGACTAGTAAGTTATGCATGTTCGAGAGAAATTTTGTAAAATTTCCGATTCAAGAAACAGTGAAAGAAGTTGAGAATTTTACACAGGAGGCCTCTGTTGCAAGACATAACTGGAAGCCAAAATCAAAGAAAAACGACACATGCAATTACTGTAAAAGAAAAGGACACTGGGTGAAAACTTGCAAGAAGTGGATACGTGATGGCTGTCCTCAAAGAGGAAATCAAGAAAAAGAAAGTAGTAAAGACAGTGCTCAAGTAATAATTGGAACAGTAGCTTCTGATTGTGAGATTTGCTCTACAGTTGAGGTTAAGGGTACAGAGTGGTGGATTGACAATGGTGCTACAAAACACATGACAAATTGTTCCAAGTACTTCATAAATTTTGAAGGGTTTGAGAAGCCAAAGGACATTATTCAAGCAGGTCAAGCTCCGCTACAAGCAGTTGGGGCTGGAGACATGAAAGTGAAGTCAGACCTAGGAAACAAGAATAAAATGTTGTTACTAAAGAATGTGTTATTTGTGCCTGACCTTGTCAAGAATCTTTTTTCTGTCCTAACAGCTCATGAAGCCAACCCATCAAGTAGATTCATATCAGGTATTAACACATGCAGTTTGCAAGTCCATGGAGAGGAGATAGTAAAAGGAAAGCGTTCCACAGGAGGTGGATTGTACAAAGCCCTAATTGAGCCTGTTATGCCAGAGCGACAAATTGAAGTAAATTCTGTTACAACTAATGATTCCACTCTTCAGCTATACCATGAGAGGTTTGGACACCAAGATAAAAGACACATAAAGAATATCCTTGAAAAGGAGTTTCAAATAAAAGTAAGGGTAGATAGTTCTGTGTGTGAACCATGCATGTATGGAAAGGCTCATAGACTTCCCTTTGGAAGAAGAAACGAAGTGACAATTCAAGGAGAACTCTTATCTGCAGATGTGTGTGGTCCATTCAAACCAACCTTTCAAGGAAAGAGGTATGTTGCACTATTTAAGGATAATTACTCTAGATACAGATATGTGTTTTTGTTGAAGGAAAAATCAGAAGTGGAAAGTATCTTAACAGATGTGATACGGAAGGCAAAGGCCTTAGGACATGTTGTGCATGAATTCCTCAGTGATAATGGAGGAGAATTTGATAATGAGAAGGTTAGGAATGTTCTCAACAAAAATGGTATAGTTCATCGGCTAACAGCTCCCTATACGCCTGAACAGAACGGGAATACCGAGCGTGAAAACCGCACAGTTATTGAGATGGCAAGGACACTTATGTATGCAAACAAGGAAACAGAATTCCCAGAAGAAATTTGGGGTGAGTTGGTAAATACGGCAGTGTATATTTTAAATAGAACAGGAAAGTCAAAGGAAGAAGGGAAAAGCCCCTATGAACTCTGGATCAAGAAAAAGCCGCGTTTGAAACACTTCAGGATAATTGGAACCCCTTGTTATGTACATATACCGAAACAAAGAAGAACCAAGATGGATAGAAAAGCAGTTAAAGGGTACTTAGTGGGTTACGACGGTGATGAGAGATACAGAGTGTGGATAAAAGGCACAAGGTCAATAGCACTGTCAAGAGATGTGGTATTCGAAGAGAATCCAATAAGATGCATCAAATCTCATGAAGACTCTAAATCCGAGACAGGTGACAGCTTTAGCACTGGAGCTTTAGAAAACACAAGTGGTCAGTCGGATTATGAAGATGAGACTCAAAGTGAAGATAGTGAAGAGGTGCAATCAGAAGATCCAAAAACTCGCTCTTTAAGAGATAGAACTACCTTAAAGAAACCATCCCACCTAGAAGACTATGTTATGATATCAGAAGTGTTAAATGAAAGGTTCAACCCCGAGACATACGAAGAGGCAATTTCTTGTAAAGAAAAGGAGAAGTGGAAGGAAGCAATGCTTAAGGAAATGGAATCTTTACGAGAAAACAATACATGGGAAGTCACCAAACGACCAGAAAATGAAAAAATTATAAAATGTAAGTGGGTATACAGAGTCAAAGAAAATCCTGATGGTAGTGTTGACAAGTATAAGGCAAGACTTGTAGTCAAGGGTTTCAGCCAGCGACAAGGAATTGATTACAATTCAACATTTAGTCCTGTAGCAAAATGGGGAACCATACGTGCAGCCATCAGTACAGCAGCAATGGAAGGGATGTGGATGTCACAGTTCGATGTATCTACAGCCTTCCTATATGGAAGTTTGGAAGAGACTATCTACATGAGCCAACCAGAAGGTTTTTCAGATGGTACGAATAAAGTATGTAAGCTCAGGAGAAGCCTATATGGATTAAAGCAAGCTCCCAGGTGTTGGAATAAACGTTTTGGAAAGTTCATGACTGAACAAAAATTCAGAATCAGTAAGGAAGACCCATGTCTCTATATTAGAGAAAGAGATGGAAACAAGATATTTCTAGTACTGTATGTTGATGATGGTCTTGTTGTTGCAAGTAATAAAGAGGAATTAAATAGTTTTCTTCATGATTTGAAACAGAATTTCAAAATAGCTGAAAGGCCAGCAACTTATTATTTAGGTTTGGAAATAGACAGAAGACAGGATGGAAGGATCAAGATCTCTCAAGAAGCATATGCCAAAAGAATCCTTGAGAGATTTAACTTTTCAAATTGTAACCCAGTTTCAACTCCAATGGTGAAAGGAAGTATGGAATTAGGGAAAGAGGGTGATAGAAATGAGAAGAGATTTCCATATCGCCAAGCCGTAGGCGCTATTATGTACTTGATGATAGGTTCAAGACCAGACTTGGCATACAGTGTCGGAGTACTTTCAAGGTCCCTAGAGAGTCCATCAAATGAAGACATAGGAAGACTGAAAAGAGTTCTCAAGTACATTAAGGGAACCGTGTCTCTAGGCATAATCTATGATCCTAACTGTAATTCTAGAGTTTTAAATTGTTACAGTGATGCAGATTTTGGAGGATGTGAGAGCACGGGTCGGTCTACTTCAGGCGCTGTAGTCATCTATGCTGGAGGTGCAGTATCTTGGCTTAGCCGCAGACAAGCTACTGTGGCTCTTTCTACTACAGAGGCAGAACTTGTAGCAGCAACTGAAGCAACCAAAGAAGTACTATGGTTAAGCAGATTATATAAGGAGATAAACAGTTTGAATGATACTCCTTTATTAGAAGTTGATAATTTTGCTGCTGTAAAGTTGGCTCAAGATCCTACTTTGCACGGTAGAACTAAACATATAGATCGGAGACATTTTTTTATTAGAGAAGTTGTGGAATCGGGTAAGATTAGTATTAAACAAGTGTCAACAAATGATCAAGTTGCTGACATTCTGACAAAGCCACTTCACAAACCACAGATGAATAAGTTGTGTGTCAGAATGGGGTTATTTTTGTAATTGCAGTCAAATGTTTAATATTGTAAATTGTTTCTTTTTCTTCTCAATAAGGGAAAGTGTTGAGAGATTGTAATATTGATGAAGAAAAGTTATGAAGTTGGTAGCCATGATGAAGCTAGGCAGAATGCTGATGTAACGTGTAAAGTGCAGACATGCTTTGTTTTTATTACAGAGAAGCAGTGCTTCTCCTCTTGTTTATTAATAATAAACCGTAAGGACATGTTAACAACTGAAGTGTAGCGTTTTTACTATAACAAATAAAAGTTAAAGGCGCATATTACATGAGAAGATGTGATCTGTCCTTCATCAGAAAGAACTAAAATGGATGGAACAAGCTATAATTTTTTTTCTAGAACAATGGAACACACTCTGCGGAAGGTTTGCTGCAGACATCAAGTTGAGTGAGGTTAGCATAACCTAATGTTTTAGATCACCACTGGTATTAAGGATTATAGTGTTGTACTTGATAATTTGCCTCACCAATGGCAGAAGTGTGCCCAACCTTGGTACCGTTCATGTTCAGTCTGGCACAGATGCATGATGTGACAAACAAAACATATTGTTGCATATTTGCTTGAAGCAAGAATTGTGGAGTCACAACAGCCAACCTTTACTAGGCAGTGGTCAGTAAACAACAGAGGAACTGTTTTCTGGGCAGTCTGTGCCAATGGCTGTGCATGCAACAATGGATTATGCCATGCCATTGCTAAGCAACAATTGCACTGCAACAGAAGAACAATTCTTTTTCTGTGCAATTCATGCCAGGGCTATATAATGGCAGCTGAGGCCAGGTCAGTTCAGGAACTCAAAGGAACAAGAACATCCACCACTGGAAGCAGATACCAAGCAACAGCTATTGAAGACTGTTTAACAGACTGAGAAGACACAGTATGTCCTATTGTGATTTGTGAAGTGTGTAGAACAGTGGCAGCATAATTCTTACTTGCAGTTATGAGTTGTAAGAGTTCAATAAATCCAATTACCAATCCGAACCCACCCCATCTATAGTCACTAAAATCATGACAATATTAATTTGTAGTGTCTTCATCAGGCACTGATCACAGAGACTTCTGAAATAGCTATTGTGAAATGTACCTGCTCTTCCTAAAGACACAGAACTTCTTTTCCAATATGTTTAACATTAACAGACACAAAGCCTTTAATTAGCATTTTCTTCAATAATAGTTTCTGAGGTTATGTGACTTTATTTCAGAGACTTTTTAAATAAATAACACAACCATGCTGATACGTGGTGTGTTCAAAAAGTATCAAAACTTTGGTTGGCAGAAATACATTTACTGATTTGGAGGTACAAACCCCTAATCCCCTTCAAAGTAGCTGACTCAAATCGGGTTCCTTTCAGTGGCATTTTCAGATTGGGAAATAGCCAAAAGTCACACGGAGCCATGTCGGGGGAGTAGGGAGCCTGATGAACCACAGGGATGTTGTGTTTGGCGACGAAAGTCTGTATCAGATGCGCAGAATGGGCGGGTGCATTATCATGATGGAGCTGTCAAGTTTTTCTGCCCACAGATCCGGTCGTTTGCGCCGCACAGCATCACGAAGGCAACGAAGGACCTCCTGGTAGTATTCCTTTGTGATGGTTTGGCCTTGTGGTGTGAGCTCATGATGCACAACCCCACGGGAGTCGAAGAAAATGGCCAACATGACCTTGACATTGCTGCGGACCTGCCGTGCTTTTTTTGGCCTAGGGCATGTCAGACGTTTCCACTGTGACGAATGCATCTTGGTTTCCGGGTTGTACCCATAAACCCACGACTCATCACCTGTGATCACGGTGTTTAGAAAGTTGGGGTTACTGTTTGCATTGTCCAGCATGTCCTGTGCGATTTCCAGATGGCATTGCTTCTGCTCCATTGTTAGCAGTTTTGGTACGAACTTCGCGGACACTTTCCTCATGCCCAATCTTCAGTCAAAATTGAATGTACCGATCCAATGCTTACCCCTATCTCGTTCGCAAGTTCTCGGACTGTGATACGACGGTCCTCCATGACCAAAGTCCGCACTTGCTCAATGACATTCTCATTTCGGCTTGTTTAGCGTCTGTCTGAACGTGGTTCGCTGTCCACTGATGTGCGGCCATCTTTGAAGCAGTTGTACCACTCCTTTATCCGTGAGTTGCTCATGGCACCGTCCCTGAAAGCCTGTTGAATCCTGCGAATGGTTTCCACTTGGGTATTGCCAAGCTTTAGGCATTTGATGCAATATCGCTGCTCATGTTGTTCCGTCATTTTACACCTTACTGGTATCCGACGAGCGCTCACTACACGTCCTCACTCATAGGCCGACTGCCAGCGACTGATGCTTTCTGCGAGCGGGAAAAAATTCACAACTGCGCATGAATTTCCCCTCCACATCTCCACTGAAGGGAGCCTCCCCGGCTTCACTGGTTTACATGGGAAAAAAGGTTTGATACTTTTTGAACACACCACGTATGTCACTAGACGAGTATTAGACTTAATTATATGCTATTCTAACATGAAATATACTATTACAAATTGCATACATTTCATTATAGTAAATATTAAGGCAGACTGGTAATGAGAACAACAGTTGAATGGAAGTGGCTCTGGATCATGTCCAATGGTTTTGGCTTTGGTATTGCTATTCCTCAGAGCTTTCAACATGCTTTGACTGTACCTAGAAAATTATCACAAAGCAAAATAAAATATATGTGATTGTGTGGCTACTTAACAGCACATATAATACAGAATAAGTTCTTCATCTGGGGTTGTACAGTTTAATTCACAACACAATGTGATATCCTTTCCTGCCCACCATGGATATTCACCTATTAAGCCCAAACTATACAAAACGAAAAAAGTATAAATTACATAGGCCATACCGAAAGTCATGAGCAACTTTTTTTTGCATGCAACCTGGGAACAGCAGATGAAAGAGAGTAGGGTGGTAGGTGGAATAGCTGTTCTGTTAACCTTGAGTGTCTTGTGATGTCAACAGCTTGCATCACATGACCAGTATCACTCCTAACAAAATGGCCGACAACGATATGTTGTTTCACCAGCGTGCTGTCATCAAATTTCTTGTGAAAGAGGAAATCCCTGCTGCAGAAATTCACCAGAGACTTCAGCGTGCTTATGGAAGTGTGTGCATTGGTGCGAGCAGTGTTCGAAGATGGGTGAAACATTTTAAAGATGGGGAACACCAGCATTGAAGAAGAGCCTCAGAGCGGTCATCCTGGAACAGCCTCAACTGAACACAACAAGGAAAGATTGGATGAGATCATTCAAGATGACAGGCGTGTGACTGTGGATGCAATAGTCCGAAAACTTGGAATAGGGCACAGTGCAGTACAGTACAGGAGATGATTGAAAGCTTGGGCTACAGGAAATTTTGTGGTCATTGGGTCCCGCGGTTATTGACAGAAGACCACAAAGGTCAGCGAAAAGCCATCACCTCAGAACTGCTGCAAAGATATTGACAGGAAGGTGATGATTTTTTGTTCTGTATTGTGACAGGTGACGAAAGCTAGTTTCACCATTTCAAGCCTGAAACGAAACGGCAGAGTATGGAATGCAACCATTTGCATTCTCCATCAAAAAAGAAGGCAAAGACAGTGCCATCAGCTGTGAAGGTGATGGGCACAGTCTTCTGGGATGCAGAGGGTTTCATTCTGGTCGAATTCCTGAGAACCTGGGGAAACCATCAATGCTGCTCATTATGTCCAGACGCTGCACAAGCTCCATTGTGCATTGCACGATAAACATCTGGGATGAAACATCATCATCCTGCATGACAACGCTCACCCCCACGCCACTGGCCTCACATTGGAAGCAATTGCAAAGATGGGGTGGGAAGTTCTTCCACACCCCTCCTATAGCCCTGATCTGGCACCCTCCAACTACCATCTTTTCTGATTTGTGAAGGATCAGCTGCGTGGACAATGTTTTGAGACAAGGAAGGCAATTCATAAAGCAGTGCGTCAGTGTCTTCGGATGGCTGGAACAGAATTTTATAGAAGGGGAATTTCCAAACTCCCAGAACGCTGGGAGAAATGTGTACAAAGAAGTGACGATTATGTGGAAAAATAAAGAAAGGTCTGTAGACTGAGGTGGTGTATTTGGTTTGTCAATAATAAAGCATGTTACTTTACAAAAAATTGTTGCTCGACTTTCAGTATGACCCTCATAGTTCTAAATACAGTAAGATAAAGTTGCCCCTGTGCTTACCTAATTAAGCATTACACCATGAAAACATATGGGGAAGTGAACATATAGATCCACATATTCTTGACCTTGTTGCTAGTTGGAGGTGAGCAGTCAGCTTCATGCCCCCAGCCGCTTCAACCCCCCCCCCTGGAAAAAACAGCCCCCAGTGCCCAGTGAATACAACGATAGGTGGGCACCAGAACCGGTCTAGATGACATGAAGTGGCAAAAAATCATTCCCTACAGGGATTCGAACTCTGACCACTAGGCCATCATTTTCTGTCTTTTATTAGGCAAGTATGGATTTCCCTTTACTCCTATTAAGCAGTGATGACAGGCATTTCTTAAATAACCTTTCCTAAGGATCAAGATTCAGAGGTAAGGCATACCAAACTGAACAAACTAAAAAAATTTCATAATGCATCTGACATGTTTAAGTAAGATATTTTATGATTAATGGCAGGAATATAAAATAATGCATATATTTCATCTGTGTTCTCATTTCTAATGAATTGTAAGCAGGTCTGTCCAAAACACCTTTGGCATAGGTTCCTAACCCAGGTCCAGTTCCTCCCAAGAGATCAGTGGTTAGCTCCACTGTGCTGGGGTGTTACCTCATGGTTTATTTTCACTAACTCCTACAATTCATCACAATATTCATTGAAGACTTCAGCGACTGATGATGAATATATTCAACTCTAATGGTGCAGGAAGAGTTAAAACAAATATAATATCACCAAGAAGGGAAGAACTCTATATAATTACACTGCATCAGTATGACCTTACACATCTATGCTCATGCAGAATGGAAGGCTTTTTCTTAAGAGAACTGAAGAAATTTGTAAGATATTCAAGTCCTCACATGACCCTGTACGGATATTTTTCTTTCAGAGGTGGAGATAAAAAATCACGTTTATTTGCAACAAAGTTGAATGAAAGCAGAATAGCGTAATCTAAAATGGCAAACCTCCTGTAAGTATAACAGCTTTTCTTTATTATAAGAGAAAACAAGATAATGATGCAGACTATCCAGTCAGTAGTACTTCCCCTCAATGTTTCCCACACTTCAAACTAACACCTCATATGCTGATGGACAGAAGGGCAAGCTGGCAAACAGTATAAAAGAATTCACTGTACTGTAACATGACAAAAAGTAAATATAGGAGAAAGGGTGCTAACTGCTATGAAAGTACTTTGTATACAGTGCAGTCACACTTCCATTCCTAATACTTTACTAACATATGAACCTACATTTATGAAGCATTCGGGTAAATCTGCTAACAGCCGTATACAAAATTATTACATACTTATTATCACTTATGATTCAATATTATGGATCAAAATTAACACATTCACTAAATAGCAGAAATCATAAGTTAATTATAGACTGTTAGTAATATTAAACCAAGAGCCGCTCTGATATATTTCCCAGCACATTAACGAATAAAATAAACTAATAATGTAATATCGACCTTACAAAAGATGCTCCCTACCAAACTCAGTTCTACATATTCAAAAAACATAACTGTAATATGAGAGAGAAAGAAGGAACGCATATTTAATTAAACAAGCACATCAACAACCGATGACTGTGAAACTATTTGGCCTTTAATAATGTCACGTAGTCCAAAACGAAAAATTAATACATCATGGTACTGCAAGAGGGTATACTTCCAGTTCAATCCATATTCATGTGACGGCTCCAAAACTGAAGTATCAATGACACCTTAATACCTAACTTACTATGTATCCACTCACAATGTAGTCTCTTTTTTTGTCATAAAGCAGAATTACGTACCTTCTGCTGAACTTAATCCGAAAACAGCCAGTTTCTTCTCAGTTCAGCAGGATGAAAGCTTGCCTTCGTTACAATAAATAACAGCTGTACTTTACAAAAACATCATTGAAGTTATACACCCGTGATTGGAGTAACCGACATTGACGTAACTTCCTTCAGATCTACGATTGGCTAAATGTCACGTGTTGAAATGAGAGGGGGGGGGCACAAGTACAAGAGCAACAAGAGAGCCCACGCGTGACATACGTTACAAAATAATTTTACTCCCTGTATGATCTATCAGTTTATACAGATATAAAAATATCCACATCCTGCAAGACGCGCATATGAATACACACATTTCCGTCCGTCTTAGGAAAAGTTTCAGTATCGTTAAAACGCAACATTTGATTAAGTGGGGTCATGATGGAATCGNNNTCGGGGGGGGGGTGAACGTTGCCAAATCGTTAAAGACAAAATTTGTCAAAGGCAACATTTCAAAGTAGACAGAAAAACAATAACGAATTTAGAAATGTACATTACCAATCACTTTACACTACTTCCCTGCAACTACACAATAACTGGCACGTCCAAATGGTCCAAATCACACAACTACCGAACTCACTCCATGGAGACGTTCAGTGGGTTCAGTGGTTTGATGGCGTTGTTGGTAAATATCGTCTGTAAACAAAGATACCCGTGCTAGTTACCGGCAACTAACGATTAATGTAAAGTGAAAGGGATTAAGTGGCATTCTGAGGCTTGTAATGTTGTTCGACGTTCGTTGTTTGTGATAGAGAAGAAATGCTGGCAGTTTATGTTATTTCTTAACCAGCCTTAGATATTACCGTATGTTTACTGGAACAGTAATCTTCGTGGTTCATGAACAACTCATAATGGTGAGATTTTCGAATGAGCTGATAGTATGATTTAGATTGTGGTGTATTTTTGTTGTGACGTTATGTAATCTGGCGGTAATTGCTAATGTTTCGGAGGAACAGACAGACTCAATCTTCACATTAGAAGCATAGGTGTAAAGAATAAAATCACAATTCAAATCATGTCTGCCCTGATAACCTCAAATATAATATATCCTTTCGATGGTATATAAGTCATTCACATCTTTAAACGTAATGTGAGTTGAATGTTTTGTTGTTGAACAAGAATCGCACATATTACATGTGTTTGCCCCAAAAGCTATGATAAGCAGCCAAGACCAGTGGGTAGTGGGAGGAATGACCATATTAATTCATATACTATTATTGAAAGCGGATTTATATGAACAGGCTGTAAAATTAAGACAGTAGAAGTGATTATGTGTGCTACCATGAGCTAGTTCATCATTCTGTGTTTTATTCTAATAGAGAATAATGATTCGATTTCTTTCAGAAATAATAGAAATAAATTTAAAAAATGCATCCTGATACATTTTTGGTAGGGGACAATGTGCTGCTTGTAGGAGAAGGCAACTTTTCCTTTGCTGTTGGTTTGACTGATTGGAATCTTCCTATTACTATAACAGCATCTTGCTTAGGGTCTGATAATGTGATTAAAACAAGAGAGGAAAATATTGCATATCTGAAAGAGAAAGGTAAGTGCAGTTCATAACAACCTGAACTCACAGATGCTTTACAATATCATACTAGTTCATTATGTTCTGTAATTTCCATAAACGCATACGTGTTTTTCTGTCTCTGCTGTTTATTTTACAGAAATCTAAATTGCTTTCAGCAGATGAGTTCTCTCTCTTCTGACATTATTTGTTGAAGTTATTACAGTTACTTTTTGGGGGTGGGAGCTGTGGGGTAAATATGGCCGCAGCTGCTCGCTGTGAATGGTTAAGTCGGACCCAGCTGGTCGCTGTGCTGGGTTAAAGTAGTTGCAGCTGCTAGCTGTGAGTCACCCTTTAGTGACTCTGAGGAAGCAGTCGATGACATTGCTTCACCTTTCACTGTTCAACACCTCTGTTGTTCTGTAAAATGATGTACTGGGCGCCACTCAGTAGAGAACATGAGACTATCACTGGATCGTTAAGTGGGCCTTGGTTCCAACAAAGTGGTCAAGCAAAACCCACGAAAAACTTATGAACACTTACACTTTATTAAAGTCAAATAATTTACATTGTTGATAATGTACATGATGTGTATTTATGCTAGCTGTCTTACAGTGCACACAATTCCACCTTTCTCTTCACTTTTACACTACATGTTTCGGCACTAATGTGCCATCTTCAGGTGTGTGTCTATCCACGTCAGACTGTTGCACTGCATGCCATGATGTCTCCATCATAAAATGACTAAAATGTGTATTTGTCATGTATAACAATAAATTCTAAATACTGAAACCTTTCAGGATTTGTCATCCATACGTCGTATCTCAAATATGCGAGTCATGCCAATCCTCCTCTATGGGAGCACTCTTCCTACATTCATGTGTGTGTTGTGTCATAAGAGAAAGACACAACACAGAGCACAATATATAAGCTGTACAAGTGAAAAGCATAATTAAAAACCCAAGAATCAGCCAATTTCTTGAAACTATAATGGTTATGAAGTTCAGAACTAGGAAATGACACACTGAAAAACAGAATAAATGGTAAAAGCATCAGAATGTTCCATTGCAGTTAATTTTGATAACATTGTGGAAGATTTTCACCTTGAAACATTAAAAAAATACTTGTATGAGGCATTTTAAGATACCTTATATAATACAGAGTTTACTTTATTATATTGTATTCTGTTGAATTTATTGACCATATATGTCATGTGTGAATGATACAGCTTGCAATGGTTGCTTTAAGCCGACAGTCTAATTTGAGTTAGCCATATTTATGTGGACATTCAAATCTGAGCATAATAGCACTGACTGCATTTTTTATTCGTGTTAGTTTTATATATTATGCAGGAAATTTCTTGCAGGTGTTCGAGTGCTATTGGGTGTAGATGCTACAAAATTGGATGAACATTTTGTTCTTAGAACTGAAAAATTTTCAAAGATCATATTCAATTTTCCTCATATTGGAGGGAAAATGAAAATACATCTAAATAGAGCACTTCTAAAGGGATTTTTTCAGACTGCTTCAAAACTGGTAACACTGGATGGAAGAATTTTGGTATCACTGTGTAAAGGGCAAGGAGGTACCAGAGTTGACAAGCCAATACGCCGGTGGGACGATACATGGCAGGTTGTTGAGATGGCTGCACATGGAGAGTTGGTTCTGGTGTCTGTGGAGAAGTTTAGAAATGATATGATCCCAAAGTATACAAGTGTAGGGTACAGGGGAGGTGACTCTGCATTTGACACAGATGGTGCTCTCGTTCATGTTTTCAGCAAACGGGAACCTTTATATCCTAGTATGGACATGGAAACATTATTACAGCATCTAGAGAGTCAGGTTTTGGAAACAAAATTTGGAAATCTAGTATGTAATAGTGTTTATCATATCAAGTACAGGAACAATCCATTAGAGAGGGAAGGATCTGCTATGCACTATTTGAGTGAACAATTGAAGTCCTTTGTTGAGACTCTTTGTATTAAAGTAAGACACATTTCAGATGATAACGTTCCACTCCACACTGAACTAGCAATTGGCAGTCCACTGTGTTATACTGAGGGACACAAAGTGGAATGTTCCTTGCGACACACACTCTTTGATGTTCTAGATGAAGTACTGAAGTTATGGAATCAGGCTCATGATGAAATTATCATGTTTCCAGGACTAATTTTCAATGATCTAGGGGTTGATTTTTCATATCCACCATTATCTTGTCATGTCTTACTGTTGGGAGATGAATTGTCAGGTGTAACTGAGAAATGTATAAGGAGAATGCTTCAGGTGTTTCAGAAAGGTGCTATGTATATATCAGTATCTGCTTTTGAAATGGCAGCAGAATGTCATCACAGAATTACTGCTGACAAGAACATATTTATAAAAAATGTTACTCAAACAAAGGTACCTGTAAAAGTGGCACAGGAATTTTCATTGACTGTAGAAGGCAGTGGAGAATCCAGATGTATATCAGCAAGTGTGATACATCTGGATCGGCTTTCAGAATTGTTGTTTGATGTTGATAACTGGAGACAGTTGTGGACTCAAGAATCGTGTGTTGTTTTTGACAAAAATATCCCATTTTTAAATCATTCCTGCTTTGAGTCTTTGGCATATACATGTGATATATCTTTCCTCGAGAGTCCTTCTTTTTCTTCAGCAAAGTTCTGTGCCATATTATGGCAAGTAGCTGGTGATATAATTATTAATGTAGAATTTTTGAACATGTATCAGTCTCCTGATGGCTGGAGAAGCCATTGCTACAGGATTACTTATCAGTCTTTTGACAAAGCTTTGTCTAGAAAGCAAGCCAGTAGAATTCAAGAAGCTATTATAGGGAAGGTGTTATGTGCAAAATTAGGGATTTCTATAAGGTGATTGCAGTAGAAATAATTTCTGAATGTGAGTTTACTCCTGACAGTCCATGCTAATGAAAGAGAAAATATGCACAAATAATTGAAAAGCATAGATAATCCAAAATATTTTATGGCTTGATGCCATAACATGTCGCATATTGGGGTGTGTGTATGTATGTATATACTGCATGTAGATGGAAGCTCTATTTAATTTTTATCGAGTGTGAGACAGCATAATATTCAGATGTAATTAAGAGGCCATGATGATTCATGTATATGAAAATCCAGAAATGTATGTATAGTGCATTGAATTTGTTAATTGTTTTTAAAACCACAGTACTTACGGAGAAATATAGGGAACATAAAATGTGTGTTTATTTTTTCTCTACAACTTATTGGTGAAAACATGTTTTACTTACTTTACTTTTATTTAGTGACTTATGCTTGAGATAAATGAAAAAAATGTGTGTATTTCTTGTTTCACTAAAATTGTCTAATCTAAATAAAAATATATGTGGCTTGACAGAATTCTCTAATATTAAATTTCATGAAAATCCATCCAGCAGTTTTCAAGTTTCATGTGTGCAGATAGACAAGCAGGTGGACTGAATGAACTTAATAGCTGCTGTAGAGCAATGGCTCCCAAACTAGATGTTGCATGTGGGAGTGTTGCATGTAAGAACATTATGGAAATGCTCCAGAACCGAACTACAATTTGGTGAAGTTCTCTGTGATAGCACAATCAGTGCTGGACAGCCATGAGGTCAGAGTTTGAGTCCCAGGAGGGACAAGATTTTTGTCCTCTCCATGCTGGCCAGACCGGTTCTGGAGCCCACCCAACCTCCCATCCAGCAGGTCCCAGGGGCTCTTTCCATGGGGGTAAAGTGGCCAGGTCTTGAAGCTGAACAGTCACCTCCAACTAGTGCCAAGATCAAGAATACATTGATCTATACATTCACTCCGCCATATGTCTTCATGGCCTAGAGCTTATTTAATTAAGCACAGGGGCAACTTTAGCTTTTAGCTTAGTTACTTATCTTACAGAATCCATAAAAAGCAGTTCAGTTAGCAGTAATTGTGCAGTCAAGATGTCTTTTAAGATTAGGCAGTCTTAGAATTTAATTGTTGCATATGATATTTTTAAGGAAACTAACCTAGATGCACTGTCATGGATATCAGCATGATTCCTGGTGGCTTAAATCAAATAGAAACAAAGAAATAAAAAAATATATGTTAAGGCTTTGATTATTAAGAACTACTGTGGTCTTAGTTCATTAGTAAAACCTGGCACCATATGATGTGCATTATGTATTGTATGAGAAAAGGTTTATAAAGCAGCTGGTGGAAGTTTCCTGTGATAGAGATCTCAGGATCAAGTCTGAAGTTTGTTTCATCCAGAATTTTGGCTTTATATATTAAAAAATAACAGTCAAAACTCTTGTTAACTAGCCACTGATGTGTTACTACTTTTTGGAATGACATCTGTGTAAAATAATCACTGTTAGCAATGAGAGCAATAAAATTGAAATGCCATAATTGCCTTCAGTTTGAATGGGAAATAAATATATATATAACAGTAACAAAGAATGCCCATCTCTCCTAATCTCCAAGCATGATGATTAACGTAAAACAGTCTATGATGAACAAAAAGTTTGGGAACTGGTACTCCAGAGGGTTGTAAATGTGCCTAAGAAAAGGAATGTTGAGAAACCAGCACACTGGATAATCTGCATGTGAATAACCAGAAAGTATGTAAGTTTTGAGGTTTTCACGGCGATGACTATGAAGAAAGTTGTCTTCTGGGTTTAGGCCTACACATGGCGCCTAAACCCAAAAGACGACTTTCTTCACAACCAGAAAGTAGTTCACACAGTTGAAATAAAGAATTATGTAGAAACTACTATATGGGTATTAATTATCCAAACCCTGTTTTAAATGTTTGGTTCAGTTTTGAGTAAATAAAGCCCTCATTATCTGGTATCTAGGCATCTAGAAATCTTATACTACCACCAAAATTTCAGAAAAAAGTTACCATGTTTATAAACAGATTTGAAAAAAAGTTGCAATGCACATATGTTAGTCACACAGTAGTTCTTGTATCTGCCACTAGTGGCTATGCACATCATATGGAGAAGTGTTTTTTTTAGTCAATGCTACCAATATACTGGTAATGGATAAGAATAAATTACTCTCCAAGAAAAAATAAAAAGTGTGATGATCCAGCTAAAATCTTTGTTTTAAAAAAATAACCTGCTTATAAATACTGATAAGACCAAAGCACTGCTATTCCAATTAAATAAACCATATCCGCCAGTTATTACTTTCAAAAATATAGAAATTAATTATACATCACATTTCAGATTTTTAGGTATCAATATAACACACAATCTAAAATGGGGGTCACATATTCAGTCCTTGTGTCTAAAACTGAATAAGGCATGTTACATTATTAAAACTTTGTAAGATTTAGTGAGCCAGTGATTGAGACTAGCTCTTTCTAAGGGGCCCAACTGAGTAGGTTTATCCTTCCCTATCCACCTGAAGATGGAGACAGATCCAGTCTCCGAAACGTCGTGGTTTTTTGTCTTTTACATACCAGACGATGGGTGAAGTCCAAAATAAGCCAAAAGAAGAACCTATGAAATGTAAAATGAGTATCTCACATAAAATTCTGGGAATACTGAGTAATGAGTAGTAAGACTGAAAATGAGGCCGCGCCATAGCTCAAGTGGTTCGTCGCTGGCTTCCCACTGCGGCAGCTCAGGTTTGATCCCTGGTCTGGTCAAGTGGGATTTGTGGTGGACAAAGTGGCTCTGGGGCAGGTTTTCTCTGAGTACTTCGGTTTCCCCTGCCAATCTTCATTCCACCAATTGCTCCATCACCCTCACCTATCATCTGGGGCTGGTACAATAGGCCAGAAGTGGCCGCAGTACAAGGGACTTAGTCCCACCCCACTAGCGATAAAGACTGAAAATGGCATTCAACTGGTCTCTATACTGAAGTGATCCACATGAAAGTAAAAATTCTGTACTTTGTGTCTCAGAAAGACATAAAGAAACTGTACCCATCTGGCATTAAATCCTTGGACTTCAGGATGATCAAGGCCATTTTTCATTATGGAACTGAAATTCTAATTGTAAGCAACTAATCTTCCAGAATTTGAAAGTATTGCAAGAATTGAGAAGAAGCTTTACTTTTTTTCATTAAAAGAAACTTTCTTGTTACTCTGTAACCATCCTGTAGTTGGGTCAGTGATGAAGCCCAAAACTTGAAGACAGAGGATGTGATGATTAGCAGGAGATTTCAACAGACACCTGCTTCAGTACTATTTCATCCACCATACGTTTCAACATGAAATCCAGGATTGAACCCAGACTTCCATGTTGAGATTGACTTCTTGTTAGGATACTGGAATACTCCACCATTCACATGGTGAAACTGATGTACATTAATTCCAGTAGCCGTTAAATGGAAAGGTCCATTCATTCTTGAGAAACTGGGCTTGAACAGAGAATTCACTTTGTACTTCAACTTTTGGAGGAATTACTAATTTATTGGTATAGATTTTTATTTTATAACTCTGGGATACAAATGTGTATAATGTACCCTCAATTTGATCATAGTATCACTGTAACCCCATAACCTAATCAGCACAGCCACCTAAGCATTAGTTTCACCAAATATAAGGTTTACTGTAAAATACATGCAACTTCTTATTACTGAAATTTGTTTTTGGTTCTTTCAGGAGCCGATACCCATTTTTAGTTTTTATTGCTAAAGTTAAGAAAGTAATGTTTTCTGTATCTGGTCGGAACTGTGTAACCTGGAGTATCATCAGGTATGCTTTACAGAGGCACAGCGCTTGTATGTCAGATCATACAGCCACTGCGCTTCGCAGCAAGAAAGGAAAATCTGATAGAAATATGGTAAGTTGCTTCTCCCAGTGAGACAGCAAATCGTGATCTCTGATCATGATCTACTTTGAGGATACTATCTTTGTTGGATTAGTTAGTTTTATGTTTGTTTTACATCTTTAATTTATTCTTAGTAGTACTTAAAATGGCATATCCATTTGAAACAGTGTATTCAAACAGGATTAAGATTTAATATGGTGGCAATCAATTTGATATTCATTATTTAAAAATTTGTCATTTGGCAGTAAATCTGGTATACCAAATTTGAGCAATTTTGTTGCTGTAATTGGAACCATTTCCATGGTACACCCTCATGTAATAGAATGTGAATTATGAAAAGGAAAATAAAAGTGTACATAATAAAGTTTGACTCAGCCTCTAACAGAAATGACTACCAGGAATATTCTTGGGGGTAAAGGGCAGCTGGCACATAGGGCTGACTGTCTAGAAAATATGGGAACCTCAACATCTCACAACCCTATGGGCCTCCATGGCCTGTTACAGGGATACCTTTACTTTTTTACATAAAGTATTTTTTCCAGCCACAGCACTTTGTAGATGTGCGCAGAGTGCGTGCAATTGGAGGAAAGGGAGGGGATGGTGCTATCTCATTTCTTCAACTGTGGGCCAATGAGACAGCAGGTCCAGATGGAGGTGATGGAGGGAATGGAGGACATGTAGTATTCCAGGTTAGTGATACAAGGAAAAGCCAATAAAGTGGTCACAAATGGATATAAAACATAGAACATGTGATATTCAAACCTGGAAAAAAACATCATTTCTTGACATATCCTCCACCAACATTTATACATTTGTCCCAGCGCTTTACCAGTGTGTCGAAACCCGCAGCATAGAAGTGTTTCAACTGTTGTCTCAGCCACTTCCACACCTCATTTTCAGCGTCTTTGTCATCAAAATGTTTCCAGCCAAGGTGGTTTTAGCAGACCAAACAGATGGAAGTCACTAGAGGCCAAGTTAGGGCTGTAGTTATTGAATTCTCTCCTGGGTTGCTTGGGCTGTATGTGGTCTCGCATTGTCATGATGAAGCAGTACTCCTTTTGCCAGTTGGCCTGGACTTTTGCCATATGCTAAACCATGGGAACACCCTAGTGCAGTTTTTTTTCTTTTATTTATTGCTAGCGGGGAGGGACTAAGTCCCTTGTACTGTGGCCACTTCTGGCCTATTGTACCAGCCCCAGATGATAGGTGAGGGTGATTGTGGAATGAAGATTGGCAGGGGAAACCGAAGTACTCAGAGAAAACCTGCCCCAGCACCACTTGGTCCACCACAAATCTCACTTGACCCGACCCGGGATCGAACCCGGGCTGCTGCGGTGGGAAGCCAGTGACTAACTATTTGAACTATGGTGCGGCCTGACCCTAGTGCAGTTGCTACAGTGTCTATTGTTATCCTCCTGTCAACTCAAATCAACTATTTCACCCACTGCACAGTTGATTCTGTTGCAGTCTCATCAGGGTGAACTGGTCGGGCATCATTTGTTTCTTTTGAACGTCCTTGAGAGAATTTATTGATCCAGTTGTGAGCCACTTTACACTGCAAACACTTCCCACCATAAACAGGAAATACTCGATTTGTTTCATTCTGGTCCGTCACACTAATATTACTAATATTAAAAACAACACAGCCGCCACAAACACATACAGGACAACATTAAAGAACCCTCTTCTTGAGAACAACAAGGTGGGCACACATTCAGCCCCCGTCAAAAGAAATAATAAGAGGGATGACACGAACCAGCTTGGTTTATGAATTCCAATAGAATCTTAATCATCATCATCATCAGTAATCTGTCAAGACGACAGGTCCACAGTCTCTTTCAAAACAGTTCCTCCACTTAATGTGATCTAGAGCTTTCTCCTTCAAATGACAGTATCCTCTTCTGTCCCCAAGGTCATCCAGCATCTTCTTACGTCTTCTTCCTCGTCTTCTTGTCACTTCTATCCGCCCATCTATCTTTCCTTCGATAGCTTCTTTTAGAAGGCAGTTTCTGCGTAAAACATGACCAATCCAATTAGCCTTCCGTTTTCTTATTTCATGTAGGATATTCCTCTGCTCACTGACTCTAATTAACACTTCTTCATTTCTCACATAATCGGTCCAACTGATCTTCTCCATTCTTCTCCAACACCACATTTCGAAACTTTCCAGATGTTTCTGATCTACTGCCCTAAGTGTCCATGTTTCAGCCCCATACAGAGCTATGCTCCAAATGTAGCATTTCACTAGTTTCTTCCTCAAATTTAAGTCCAATTTGCTGGTAAAAAGATTCTTCTTCTTGCTAAATGCAGCTTTTGCCATGGCAATCCTGGATTTAATTTCACAAGTACACCTTCCATCATCTGTTAACAAGCTACCCAAATATTTAAAACATTTCACATTCTCCACTTGTTTTTGGTCTATCTTTATTGTGACTGGGGTTGGTTGTCTCGAAATTTTCATTACTTTTGTTTTCTCCACATTCATTTCCATGCCATAGCACCTTCCAATTTCAATTAGTCTATCAATCATGCCCTGTAGCACAGTTTCTTCCTTAGCCATTAACACAAGGTCATCTGCATATTTCACAGTTTGAATAATTTGCCCTCCTACTTTGAAGTCACCGAGCCCATCCAGAGCTTCCTTGGTAAGGCATTCGCTGTACAAGTTGAACAGAATTGGTGATAAACAGCATCCTTGTCGAACTCCTCTTCCAATCTGCACACTTCCTGTCTCCCCCCTGTCCAGTCGTACTCTAACTTTCTGATCCATGTACAATTTGCTAATCAATCTTCTTTCATGCCAATCGATACCTGTTTCTTTCAGGATCTGCATTAATTTGGTCCAGTTTACCCGGTCAAATGCCTTCTGCCAGTCTATGAAGCAAACACACAGTTCTTCATCTATCTCCAAAGTTCGTTCCGCTATAATTCTCATCATCCCAATTGCATCCCTGGTTCCTTTTCCTCTTCTAAATCCAAACTGATCTTCTCCAAGTACATCCTCTATTTTCCTTTCAATTCTTCTTTTAAGTATCTTTGCTATTATCTTTGCTGTATGTGCAATAAGACTTATTGTGCGATGGTCGCTGCATTTTGTAGCTTTTGTCTTTTTCTTTAAGGCAATCATTGTAACTTCTGTAAAGTCCTTGGGCCACTCTCCACTTTCATATATGGTGTTCATTAGTTTTGTCAGTGTTTTCAAACCACCTTCTCCCAGTAACTTGAGCACATCTCCAGGTACATCATCATCTCCTGTAGCCTTTCCCTTCCTCATTTCCTTGATAGCTTTTTCCACCTCACTTTGTAAAATATATGGTCCTTTCTCGTCTGTATCTACTTCTTCTTCCGGTTCAACTTCTAAGGTTTCTGGCCGATTAGGTCGATCATATAGTTCTGAAATATAATTTTCCCAAATTTTCAGCACTTGCCTCTGATCTACTATTCTATTCCCCTGGGAGTCTTCGATGCCAACATTTTGAATCCCATGATTCTCTTTCCATCCTAGTTCTTTTGTCTTCATGTACATCAAATCATAACGGCCTGTTCTTTGAAATTCCATAATCTCATTACATATCTTCTCAAGATATTCCTTTTTGGCCCTGTCCGTGGCTCTTTTCAATTCATTCCTCAGTCTCCTGTATTTCCTCCTGCCTTCTTCATTGTTGACATTCTTCCATTTCCTTCGCTCCTCCATTTTACTCATCATCTCCTGTGTAACCCATGGTTTTCTTGCTATCTTCTCAACTTTACCTACCAAATCACTGATAGTATCTAACATGCATTCTTTTATATCGTTCCACTGCGCTTCAGCATTTCCGCTTTCACCTTCAATTGCACCGAGTTTCTCTTCTAGAGTCTCTTGCACGCTTTGTCTTTGAGCATATAACTTCTCCAAATCCCATCTGGGTCTGCGCTTTCGAAATCCTATAATTTTCTTCAACCTGGTTCGGAACTTGGCAACCAGCAAGTTGTGGTCAGAGTCAATATCTGCCCCAGGAAGCGTCTTCACATCCTTCACACTGTTTCTGAATCGATGTTTCACAAGGATGTAGTCCAGCTGATGCCTCTTCCAATCCCCAGGTGCCTTCCATGTGTAAATTCTTCTCTTTGGCTTCTTGAACCAAGTGTTGGTAACAATCAATCCATTTCGTTCACAAAAGTCAATAAGCATTTGACCTCTGTGATTCCGTCTTCCTAGTCCATGTGATCCAACAATATTCTGATATGGTTCATCTCCAACAATGCTGTTCCAGTCTCCCAATATGATAATAGACTAACTATAAATATTTTAAAGTATCGGAACAGCTGCTGTAGTTGTAAAGACTTTTACAGCCAATTGTATATTGTTTATATTGTATGTATATATTTTAACTTTTAGAACGTGTACTGTAATGGTGGCTTCTAACAGTATTGATGTAAAGGTATCCCTCTGAAGATGGTCTCTGAAGACCGAAACATGTAAGGGCATGAATAATTGAAATAAGAAAATCTTAACCAGTCACACTGGATGGAACTATTTAACTTTTTCAGGAAATATTTCTTTATGAATATCCCTTGCATTGAGTCCTTTTGCCCACAAAAAACACACAACAGAATTTCGCTCTTCAGTAGTGCAGTAGTACACATCTCAAGCACTCACCATTCTGACTACTGAAACCAGCCTCTGAATATGCGCGTGCATATCTGCTACCTAGACTGTCGTGAAGCTGGACTGTGCTGTTACCTAACGATACACATAGAAAACCTATTTCATCCATTACAGCTGTTTTACTTTCATTTTATGACCTATTTACTGACTCCCCCTCATATTTCAGATTGGTATAGGTAAATTGTCAAATCACATACGAACCTAGTCATTTAGCTCATATTTCTATGACCACTGCAGTAGGAAGTGATATACTAGAAAGGTGACAATGGAGGCATGCTCAGCTTCCTGTGTTAACAGTGTTATGTAGAAGGTTGGATGGTTTATGTGAAATTGTGCCGTAGCTGTCCACCATCCAGATTTGATAAAGTGGTTGCAGAAGAATGTCTTGTATTATGAATTTTGATGGAAACTCATAATTCATATTGTGGCGTTTGTATGACAACATTAATAATGTATTGTCTGAATGACAGTAAAATTTCAAAGCTGTCTGGCCTATGCAAGTGAAATAGCATTTTTAATTGAATCAAGACCTATTTCACTGCTCACATCAATTTCTAAGATCTTTGAAAAGGTAATCTATAATAGAATGCAACAACATATGAAGAAAAATAATATTCTTGCTAATGAACAGTTTGGATTTAGACATGCACGATCAACAGATGATGCAGCTTACTATCTTATTAATAAAATCTTAACTGCTTTAAATAACAAAGAAATTGTAGGCGGTGTTTTTTGTGATCTTCACAAGGCCTTTGATAGTGTCAACTATGATATTCTGCTTTCGAAGTTGAATCATTACGGGATTAAAGGAAGGGCTTATGATGTAATTAGATCCTATTTATCAGATAGATACCAGAGAGTAATAGTTGTTTCTGACTCAATTAAATTCTACTCTAAATGGGAGCCTGTTACTGTAGGAGTCCCTCAAGGATCCATACTTGGTCCCTTGCTTTTCCTTTTATATATCAATGATTTGCCTAATGCCATATCTGATGTATCCTATCCAGTCTTGTTTGCGGATGACACAAGTCTAATAATTAATAATC
>NW_019734317.1:1216767-1233919 GCF_002891405.2 Cryptotermes secundus
CAATATATATTTTCTTTACTTATGCTGGTTGTCAAGAATAGAGATTGCTATATAACAAACTCTGATGTCCACACACG
The DNA here is from genome assembly GCF_002891405.2 of Cryptotermes secundus. Lineage (NCBI taxonomy): Eukaryota > Metazoa > Arthropoda > Insecta > Blattodea > Kalotermitidae > Cryptotermes > Cryptotermes secundus. The sequence goes on from NW_019734317.1 coordinate 1,216,845, forward strand.
TAATACCAGATTTAATCATGACTTGCATCTTCCAGTGGTAAACTTAACGATATTTCAGAAAGGTGGATGGTATTCTGGTATCAAACTTTATAACCACCTCCCTCCAGAGCTTAAACAATTATCTTATGACATTCCTGGATTTAAAGTGGCGTTAAAGAAGTTTCTTATCACCAGTTCTTTTTATACTGTTGAAGAATACTACTGCTGGAAGAAAGATTGACACCTCATGTATATATTTTAATCATGTATGTAATTTTAAATGTTATTTTGACTTGTGAATGTATTATGGTACAGTAGTTTTTTCGTATTTTGACGATGATGAATGTCTGATTATGTATGTATATTTATATGTTATATTGTATTATTGACTTGTTCTGTATCTGAGGCAGATGCCTCTATGGATATTTTTGGAACTGTAAATAAATGATGATGATGATGAAGAATCAGTCAATGAACAATCATGACTATGCGTAACCTAGAACTATTTTGAATCTACTGAAAAATAATTTGTATGGAATGTCGAGCATTTAGTATAGGCCTTTTTGCAACTTGAAACATATCTGAATGTGCATGAAAAGTGTGATACTTTTAAACAAAAGAGGGGTTAGAAGGAAGTGAAATGGAAAGTTCTAAAGAAAAATATACTTGTCTTCTAGCATTGTTTCTACTGAAAGTTCACCAATGAACTGAACACTTCTAGATACCTCCATTGTTTATTTCCTGTCCTATTCCATGAATTTTCCCTACAAGCTAGCCCAGTCTGAATTCTGTTAGGTGTTCTGCTCCTCATGTGTATTTTCAGAGATCTTGTAGTTTGTTTGTATCCATCTTTGTAATACATATATCCAAAGCACTGTTAGCTTTTATCTGATTCTTTCAAGGATGCACTTTCTCCTAATTCATTTCTGTAATTTTATCTCTTTTGTTTTCCCTGTGCTGTTCTTAACAGTGATTCCATACACATTGCTTTTATTTTATCTTTATCTTCTGTTTGATTGTACATATTTTAGCAATGTACATCAGTATTGGTTTGAAATATGTAACTTAAACCTGTAATGTATGCTGTATTGAAATGCACACATCCCTTATATCAGTGGTTCTCAAAGTATGGACTGTGGTCTGTGAGGCCTGCCCAAGGAGTCCATAAGATTATTTTCGTCTTCCTGTTATAAGTCAGAAAGAAAAAAAATGTGTTGAATATTTTTCATATTTTATGAAATCTGTTGATCTGCAATAATGGTTAACAAATGCCAGTAATATAGTGGTGATTCAACTGTGTGGAGGGATGAGGGGTCTTTTTTGAGTGTGCACTTTGTTGCTAAGGGGTCTGAGGACTCATAAAGTTTGAGAAACACTGCCATAGATCTTCCTTATATTTATATAATTTATTTTAACGTAAAAAGAATTGCTATAATTCCTTGCAGTCTTCACACTTCTATATTTTCAAGTTAATGTAGTCAATATTCCATATGTTTAGTAATTGTGTTCCATTCATTGAACTTTTCAACATTTCATATATAAATTCTTCACATTTCGATTTGCCTGCATAGACCACTGATCTTGTCACGTACCAGTGATTTGACATGAGATTTGAATTGATAACTGTATTTATTGAACCCATATAACTTGTGACTACAGGTAATTATAGTGGTATTACCAATTTACACACTCTGCAATTCACTATAGCTTGCACTAAATCTTCTCAGTCTGCTGTCTTCACCGGTCATAGCTTGCTAATGGCTCCCAATGTTGCAGATTCCTCGGCTTCCATGTTCTATGTCCTTACTAACTAGCGCTCTTCTCACACTAACTGTTCATGGCCATAACCCCTGCCCATTGTCTCCTAGCTACGACTGCCCTCCACTGGCTACCGCTGACTAGCACTCACTTCTGTCACATCTGCAGACTGCTAACTACTCCCTGCTTGAGTTTCGGTTCTCCAGACGTAGCCTTTGCATGGACCAATCAGAGAATACAACTTCCCACAATTCCTCTATTGTTGCATAACTGTTGCTTAACTGATGTGGTGTGCCATGTACTGTGCTGTAACCTAGTAATGAGCGTTTTCTCTGATCATCTGTGCCAGCTTTCTGTGAACATGCCACAATATAATGACTGGCATTGTTAATTAGATCTCCATTACTGCAGTCATTAAAGTGAGAGAGTACTTTCCTCCAGTGAAGAGAAAGTGGGGAAATTTCCATTGCCTGTCCGCATGTACTGCATATGGTGTAAACAGCATAGTTTTTGGATGACCCTTACCATTGTCATTGGTATACTGAAGCTGTGTTTCTGTAAATGAACAGGAGAATTGTCCACATCAACCAGTTTTACCCACCACTTACCCCATGTTCTCTTTCATTGGATAGTGCAGTTCTTTGTTTCTCTGCACTCATTCAGAACTACTTGTATCACATCCATTATATGCAGTCTTGATTTTCTTTGCTAGTTACTCTTGACACTAGTACTCTTCTCAGACTTGTATATTCTGTGCTTTGGTGATATATCAGCTGTGAAATTATCTGTCCAATCTTGCAAGAAATACCTTCACAGAAGATATATTTCATTACTCTTCATGTAGTTCTGTGTGTATTACTTTTGAAGGAGTACAATACATTCCACCTAGGCACTTTCTTTGGCATCTTGATTGCATATTACCTATCTTTCCAAAAAACGTTTTTGGAAATCTTCGGTGGATAAGTGTTTTCACTGTCCAAATGCAACATTTCTATTCTTGTCTTCTATCCTACGTACACTTTTCTACAACATGTTTTGGCCTCACATGGACATCCTCAGTTGTAGCTACTCTTACTAAAATTGTTGCACTTGTCACTTCAGTTTAGTTGCATGTGGACTGTATTGTTACTTTCAATAAAAATCCTTTAAAATCCATAAAATGCTTTTGTCTGCTGATTGCCAGCAGCGCACATTTCCAACTGTGTATGGTTTTTTTGGTGGTGTGTTAGTGTCACTTGTTGAGTTATTCTGGCTGTATGTGTAGACTGTGAATTAATTTTTGGAAAGTTTAAGGTTTACACTCCCTAACCTTCTTCCCCACTTGGTTCACCATTTGCTGGCTCAGTATACATGAAGGAAGTTCTACACCACATGACACTCTAGGGAAGAAAAAGCAATGCTTGATTCTAGTAAATTATGAGTGTTGTGTTTTTTAGGCAACACAAAATGTACGGGACTTGCGTCATTTGACGTCAGTTCTCAGAGCACAAGATGGAGAGAAGGGTTATAGCAAGGACTGTCATGGGAAGAGTGCTGACCATGCTGTAATACAGGTATGAGAGATAGATGTAAGGTATGATTCAATTTGCTTATGAGGAGAGTGCATGATTGTGGCACCTCTGATTCATTTTGCACTTTGGAAGGATACAGAATGTCTCAGTTGAAGTAGCACAGTCCCACATTCAGAAATGAATGGAAAAATTAGGAGGAAGGTCTTATGTGCTCTTATGAATGACTTCTATTCAGTAAATGTTACAAGCACTTCCTGTCCTAAAGACAAAGACATGCATCTAATGGTCAGGCCACAGGTTTATACAGAGTTTTTACTCCTTTTTGTCACTTCTGCATCCAACTTTTTGTGCACTTTTCTGTTTTGTCTTTGTTTTCAGCACAGTAAAATCCCCATTCAAGGTTTGCTTTAGGGATAAGATTTCTGTACCTTAAATCAAGGAAAATCTTAAATGGGGATTATACAGAATTCCAACAGGAAAAAACACTGCACTGTTAATTACACATATATACTTCCAGAAAAAATAAATATTAGTTATATAAGTTGAGAAACAACAGAAAACTATATCTCATCTTACAGTCATGTAAATGTGGTATGAAATTGAGGTACAAATTTCATATAGGGATTGGATTGTTTTTCTCTAAATATGGGCAGAATACTAAAGTAAGAAACATTAATTTGGGGCAAAATATACTTTACTGCATATGTAGATTTGGCTGGGATCATAAAAAATGAACACAAAATGTCAAAAAACTGTAGACTGAGAACCCTTAAAATGCAGTTTATGGTGATGTGTCCTAACAATGTTAGGCAAGGTGTATAAATTCTAATTAGATTATAACTTTATTTGAAGCTGATGGAAGATACCTCAAAAACACACTTGTAAATCCAAACCTTGATAATGTCATGGTGATAACATATATGTTGTGTCCAGTTCACTGATTCCTCCTTTTCTGTTCAGGTTCCTATAGGGACTATAATTAAGGACAGCACTGGAAAAGTTATAGGTGACCTTAAGGATGAAAGCACCATGTTTGTGGCAGCACGTGGTGGGGCAGGAGGCCGTGGAAATCATTTCTTTATATCAGATACATTACAGGCACCAAAAATTGCAGAGTATGGGGCAGAAGGAGAAGAGCTACAATATCTGTTGGAAGTGCGCAGCATGGCACATATTGGACTGGTAATGAACAACTCATGAGTACTTACATTGGGAAGAAATGGACAGAATTTATATTTTTGTAAAATTGAAGTGTCTTGGGTATAAATTGAAAGTCTTTTACTTGAATGTGTCATCTGAGATGATAAAACATATTATCTTACACTTTAAGTGTTTGTATAAAATAATATATATATAAAATAAGAAGGCTTGGGTTATGAAGGTTCAAGAATTGCTTGGTGGTGTTGCTTGTCTAGGCCCAAAAGAGGATTATGCAAGAGAAGGCCTTGTGTTCAAAATACTTGTAACTGTATGTAGTGTTCCTGGGCATCTTTTTAATCTTGATGATTAACTGTCAATATAAAATGTGTTTTTGTGCCACTGAGCATAACTTCTTTGCTCCTATGGACCAGAATGTGACTGCTGCATTCAAGAGCTACTTCCTCCTTCATAATATTTTGCATTTGATCAAGGCAACAGTTAGGCCAGACCAGTGTCCACAACTTTGGTAATTATGAGACAAACATTGACATTCTACCTGCAGACATTAAAGAGGTTGTAATGTTAGCAGTGAGATATTAGAAGGTAAGGAAGCTGAAAATTTGGGAAAGTTTCACATTTTTCACAGCAAAGAATGTCCAATGAGAACTCAGTTGAACTGGAATAGTGACCACAACATCAGGATGATGATGACAGTGCAAAAGCCCAGATGCCCAGATCCTGGAATTTTGTGTGTTTACATATCCTGATAGGTGGAACCATGCTTCATCACTAAACTAAGTGATATCCAAAATTCTGGGGTTATCGTGGACAAATTCCCGAAACCATAAACAGTACTGTACCCATTTATCTTTATCAACATCACCCAATTCCTGAACACTGGTGATCTTGTAGGGATGAAGATTCGCTTTCTTTGCAGCCCATTGACACGTTGAATAAGAATACCTGGGTTACTGGCTTAGACGTCGTAATGATTTCTTGGGAGACTGCAGTAACCTGTTCTGCACAATTGCAATCGTTTCTTCTGGCATTTCTAGGTGGTTTTTACCACGTTCACTTAAAAGTGTTCCTGTCCTTTCCAATTTCTGAGCCAAGGACTGTATAGTCGATTTTGCTGGCTTCTTGTGAACTCCAAACTTCCTCCTGAATTCCAATTGTGTGTTCGCAATCGAGCCTGTCACCCAGTACGTGCGCACGAGAAACACTTGCTGTTCAACAGTGTACTCCATGACTGTCGCCTGCGCACTGCAGACATGTTTCGGGATTGTCCTTGACCTTGCAGCATAAGGGCTGCCACTTGCTGGATCATGCGCACACCATTTGACTCAGCATGGCCCACGGATTATTATGTCGTAATTGTGAGCGGTTATATGCATCACCTGCGGAATTATTAGCAAATTCATCGGGCCAGTTCTATACGATTCACCCTGTAGTTGTCAAGCAGCTAAACAGCAATGGCTATGAATCACTTCAGTGCTATAACAACCAGTTAAGATCACCCAGCAATACAGTAGAGTCACAAGGAAGCCACTGAATGAGAAGGGTTTTGTGAAAGGGATAGTTGCTTAGTATCATTACTGCTTTCCGAATTTGTCTAGTGGTTTAACCTTTCCTTAAGGGAATATATGGGGGGGGGCATGTAGGTATTTGTCTACTGTCAACAATGTTTGAGGACTAATGATGGTTTAAGTGTGTACTGGTAAAAGAGCTGAACAGCCAGTTTGTAAGCAAAAATGTTGAAACATATCCTGGTGGTTCAGTGCACAGACAAGAGTTGAATTAGTTGTAGTCTAAAATGGAGTAATACAGAGTGCTGTTCAAAACCTTTGTCTCCAGAGGCCAAAACATGTAACTTTTTTCTGCTGTAGTTAGAGAAGAGAAAGGTATCTATCAGCAATACCTACAAAATTTTCGATGAGTCAGAAAGTTTCTTCAGTGATTTAATTTAAAGCTTGCTGTCTTGGCAACACTGCTTATTTTGCATGCAGGCAGACGCATGAACTCCCTACATGATTGTAAAATACTTTTGACCTTCACCAGCCAGTTTAATGTTGTATCATAGTTAACATGGCTGCTCCCCTTCCATAGCACCAAAGAACAGCAGTGTGCAGTTATGCGATTTTTGTGGGCTGAAAGTGCACCAGGGACAAAAATCCATTGCAGATTTTTAGTACAGTGTGGAAACGGTGTGTGAATAGATAACCATGTTCAAACACAGTCACACAAGTGTCATGGATGAAGAGTGATGAGGACACCCATGCACATCTGCTACAGAGGAAAACACTGAATGAGTGTGTGCCATCATTCTGGGTAACAGATGGGAGACTATTGATGAAGTGGCGCATAGTCTGGGCAACAGCAGTGGTTCTGTATATTCATTCAAGACTGACTTGGGTTTCATAAGTTTGTGCAAGATGGGTTCCGAAACAACTGGCAGGAGAGCACAGGTACAACCATTTAACAATCTGCTAAGGCCTATTGAACCACCATCATAATGAAAGTGATACTTTTTCTGAGATGCAGTGTCACTGGGGACAAGAGGTGGATCCACTGTTATGTTTCAGAAAGCAGACACCAGAGTATGGAATGGAAATGTCTTGATACTGCCAGTCAAAAAAGATTTCAAAACACAACCATTGGCAGGAAAGTGATGTTGACACTTTTTGGGGGGGGGGATGTAGAGGGGCCAGTCTTGGAACACTTCCAAGACAGGGGCACAACAGTAAATAGTATCTGTTTAGTGAAATGCTTCAGGACCAGCTGAAAACAGTTACTTGAACCAAATGCTGAGGACTGTTGTCAAAAGGTGCCACATTGTTGCCCAATAATGCACGTGCACATACTGCCACTCATACCACTGAAAGCCTCTACCAACTGAACTCTGAGGTGAAGCATCCTCCATAGTCTTTATCAGGCGCCTTCTGTCACCTGTTTTCTTCACTCAGACACTTTGAGAGGCTTTGATTTGCCCAGTGACCAAGAAGTGAAAGTGTGGGGCTTGTCCCCTAAAAAATAACATTTTTTTTCTGTACGTATACAGAAGCTTGTGGACCGCCAAACTAGATGTGCTGAAAAGGGTGAGGGCTATGCATAAAAATAATGCTGTTGTACCTACTCATTGTAATTGTATTATTTAATACAAGATTAATTGCAAATACTTTCTGACTCACCCTTGTATGATAATTTAGAAGCCATAGAATGAAAGTTTCTGGAATTAAAGTAAGTCAAGATATGTACATAAAGTTCTTTTGTTAAAGAAAAGTACGTGTTTTATATTATCACTTTACTCTTTGTGGTTATCATTTAGTTTCAATAGACATTACTGTAATGGTTCGTGTTAGAACTGATTCACTTCAGCACTGAGTGACTATTACCATTCCCCAAACAGAAAACAGTAAAAGGACTATTACCATTCCCCAAACAGAAAACAGTAAAAGGAATGAGACTTCTGAAGTGCCAAAGACGATGCAGAGTGTAATGCAGGAATCATATAGCACTTCAAGAGAAAATTATAAGAGGTGCTTCTGTAGATGGCAGGACTGTTGGAATCACTGTGTGCAGCTAGGAGAAGTCAGTGATAACTGTTGGATGAGCTATTCCAACATACCCTCATTTTTTTTTTGTGGTTATATCTAGACCTGTTTCGTTATTCTAGCCTACAGTTTTATTTTCAGATTGGATTTCCAAATGCTGGAAAAAGCACTTTACTTCAGGCAATTTCACGTGCACGGCCTAAAATTGCCCCATACCCGTTCACTACACTGAAACCACACCTGGGTGTAATACAGTATGACGACTATGATCAGATAGCAGGCAAGTGTTTTATCAGTTCATTGAGACAGCAAAGTTATATAAATAAGACAGTGTTTTTATTATTCACATATTTATCCAGCTTCCAGTAAAGAGTCAAATGGAGGTCCTCATTACTTCAGGTGTGTGAAAGAAATCTTCATGCTCCTTCTTTGTATTGAGTCTGGTTTTCCTGCCATATATATATATTACAGAACAGGATCTTTATGGAAGATTCTTAAAGTAAATGAAATTCGCTCTGTGACCAGGCAGCTAACGTAGTTGCCGCAACTCTCCAGCAACTGTGCCATAGGCAGCTGTTCTACAGGCGCACACACCACCACATTACCGGCTGGACAAACAAGCTGAACGGCTGTAAAGACTTGGTCTACTACAAAGGAGCAAATTCTACCAGCGTACTCATGGAGGAACAAACTGCCCTTTTCAGGGCCAGCCAACTTTAGACATTCCACATAGCTTCGCAGCTATTCTGAACATTCAATTGATACAATTTAATATATACAATTGTTACAGATTTACATGGTTGTCTTTTAGAACATCGACAATCCCACAAACCCAAAGGTTTACTGTTATGTTCTGAAGAGTTTGGCATGGGTTCCTGTCTTGAGCCAGATGTATCCAGTCCACATTCTCATACATTACCTTTAAAATACAGTTTAATGTTTTCCTCCCATGTACATGTGTAATCTTTCAAGTACATATGCACAGAATATCAGAATCTTGGTATTTTGGTCATATCATTTTGTATCATGAAAATTATGAATCTGTACTTTGCACTAAGTAATGTAATACATTAGGGATGAAAAGGAATTAACGGACTTAAATTTTGTGTTGTTTCAGTTTGTTTCCAAAATTGCATTCAGATGACATAGTATTATATAACTGTGATCTTGTTTTCCATCCTTCTCACAGTTGCTGACTTGCCTGGTTTGATTCCTGGATCACACCTGAACCGTGGTCTGGGCATCCAATTCCTGAAGCATGCAGAGCGTTGTGCAGTTTTGCTGTACTTGCTGGATTTGGCTACCCCGGAGCCCTGGACTCATCTGGAAGTACTGCAGTTTGAACTCTCACAATTCAGTCCTGAACTCTTGCAACGTCCTCAGCTGGTAGTTGCAAATAAATTGGATCTACCAGAGGCTAAGGTGATACTTTGTACCTGTAATACTGTAAAAGCATCTTTGCATAGCAAAATACTGTTTGAGGATAGGAATATCATTTATCAGAGTTTCAAAAGTGATCTTTTTTTTTACGACAAAAGAGAACGAGAAAGTCTACTGTCTGAAGAGTGTTGGTTTGTTGGTTTCTGTGCCAGAGTCTAGGGGGTAAGGTTTCTTTGTAACTTTACAGTTTCAGTGAGCATAGTAAATTTTTGCCACAGCACATCATCTAATTGTTGCACAGTACAAAGTCAGCATGCATTTTACAAACTCTTCCTGAAGTTATATTGCCTCATCCCCTCCTTGTTACAGTGGATACAATACAGTAAGTATCTTGAATTTATTTATTTCAGAATGCAAAGACTAGGATATTAAATCACTGTCACTAAATAAATAACAGTAGCAGCAAGTGAAATATATTCTGAAATAATGCAAATAAGACTGTAATCTTAGCTCAAAAACATGTATACTGTTTGTTCCATTTTCAGAGGATCTGTGCAAATACTCTGTAAGATGATAAACTTGGAAACAACATAAGTTAACCTTTATTGTGTGTGTGTTACATGATTGTGCCAGTGTATGCCCTAGTTCAGCAGGCCCCAGCATCACTTTTATTGAACATAAGGTAGAGACAAATTGTCCCCATGCTTAATTAATTAAGCACTACGCCATGAAGGCATATGGGGGAGTGGATGTATAGATCCACATTTTCTTGACCTCAGCATTGGTTGGAGGTGAGTGGTCAGCTTCACACCCCTGCCAATTTATCCCCTGGGTAAAGAGCCCGTGGTACCCATTGGATATGAGGCTGGGTGGGCCCTAGAGCCAGTCTGGACAATGTGGACAAGAGAAAATTCTTGACCCTACTGGGACTTAAACGCTGGTTCCTCTTTTATTGAACATAAATCCTCTTATTGCTAAGTTTGAATCTGTCTGCCAATGCCATGGTGGGTATTTAAATTTGACCTGTAAAGGTTGAATTGTATACTGAAAATAGGTAAAATTTATAATTCACTCTAGACTGTACCTCTGTTGCATGACATAAAATAAAATGTTCTCTTGAGCATCTCCAGTTTCTCTCTTAATGCAAATATTAACTCTGGCAGTGGCATAGACTGGAAGACAGTACTTAAATAAGTGATACAATCAAATCAAACATGAGATGGATAGACATTAATTGTTCTACAGTCAATCTGTATAAAACATGTAGATTTGAGGCTCTCACAGCGGGGTTATGAAGAGTATTATCTTCTGGGATATAATGCCATGTAGTCCGTTGAAAGTCAGCTGACGTTTTGGAGGAACATATTGTCTCCATCTTCAATGTCGAATAAGCCAAGCAAGATACAGGCCTGAAAGCAGGAAGTGGGAGAGTGGACCTCAGTTCCCATTGGCTCACTGTGGGACAGAATGAAATCATTGGGCTCTCTCATTACCGAGTGAACCAGAAGGAGACAAGAACAGGAGTTTATGTTGGCTATGAGAAGGAGCGAATTTGCTGGTCTAGAAAGGACAGGGAAAAAGCATAAGGGTGTGTTGTGCAGGGAATCGACTTATAAGGGAGAGAGATCGAGTCACAGGCATGCAGTGGGGGATGAGGGAGCAGAGGTAGTAGAAGGAAGCTGGGACATCAGGTGGAGACTGGTGAGTGCATATTTTGTGCCCTGATAAGGCCAGTGTGCGTGGCCCCACAGAGAACCCAATTCTGCTGTCGTGTGACGGAGGCTTCCTGCAATCTTTCAGGGAACAGATGAGAGGTTTCTATTGCTGAGATAGAAGCCATCTTCCCTGTTCATATTGTTGGGATGGAGCTCAATCTCAATAACCTCCCTGATGTGATCCATGTATCTGGGTTTGGTGGAGAGACATCCAGCTATGCCACACCATCCTCCTCTACTCCCTCATTCCCCACCACATACCTGCGACTCATTCACTTGACCTCTCTCCCTTACAGGTTGATTCCCTGCCCAACACCCATACAATTTTTCCTAGACCAGCAAAACTGCCCCTTTTCAGGGCCATCAAAACTCCTGTTCGTGTCTCCTAATGGTTCATTTGGTAGTCATGAGAGAGCCCAGCAGTGAGCCAATGGGAACCAAGGTCTACTCTTCCATTTCCCTCCTGCTTCCTATATAACCTGAAATTTTTGGCCAGCCAATTACTCAACTTACCACCTGTTTTCACACTGGTGTCTTCATCAACTTATTCAAGCCTGAAGATGGAGGTGATATGTTCCTCCAAAATGTCAGCTGACTTTCAACAGACTACATGGCAATATGTCCCCAGATTTTGCCTATTTGGTACCTGTACGTGGAATGTAAGAAACCCTGCAGAAATTAATTGCTTTGCATCAGATCATAATATTTTATTTCTTCCAAGGGTTTTGGAGTGCTATGGGGATAGTAACAGAAATGTTATGCCTTGAGGGAACATATCTGAATTATATCCAGATTTGGTATATAGTTTGTTTTTCCTTGTAGCCAAGATTGGGTCATTTCATACATACATAGTCCTAATTACTACATTGCAGAAACTGGGAATTCTGCATGTTTATTTGGCACCTCACATTGACATACTTTTCTCCATCACAGGTTAATCTGCCTCTTCTCCAAAGGCAAACTGATCTTCCTGTAATTTCTATTTCTGCAAAAATGGGAACCAACCTTAAGGAGTTGTTAAAAGTCATTAAAGAAGTCTATGATGAGAACGTCAAGACTGATGATGAGAACTCATCTGTTGACAGTTTTTAAAATGGCAAGAAGAACTGGATAATTACATTTAATTCAGTGTGAAGTTCACCATGTAATTTCATATAGTGCTGATGTTACGAATGCATGGAAGACACTTACGTGCCCTCAATTATGGCATCTTTAAACATGGGACAACTTTTATTTTTGTGTCTTTTAAGTCCTTTTTTGTTACTTCCAAATTATGACTTAAATTCAGATTAAGCTGGATGTGTGTAACAATTTATGTGAAAGCCTACATGCATATCTATGTGAATTTCCATACTTATCACAAAGAAAAATGTTATGAACAAAATTTAAAGAGAAATGAAAAACACCCATTTTATGTCTAATACATTCTCTCTCAGGAAGTCTTGTAGTTTCCAAGGTAATTAAAAAGGCTGTTCCTAACACACTGTGAAACTTTTACATTCATAAAAAAAAAAAAAAAGAAAAAAACAAAAGGAGAACCTTATTAACTTCAGATTTTGTTAAAATCAGGTATGTTTATCCTTCTAATGCAATGCTCTGTTGCACTACAACTTCAAAGCACTGAAGCCTTAATACAGATTTTTTTTTTTATTTCGTCAGTAGGGCTATATAGTTTGACTTCTCTCCAATTTGTCATAACAGTGAATTGTTGCATGTCAGTGTTTGTTTATTGTAAGTGAAGAATTGGTTTATAATTCCTTCTGCTAAATATAAGTGTACACTGTAAACTTAATATAGCACAGATGAACAGCAACAATGTAAATCATAGATAAAAGAAGTTTACCTTCCTCTGTTATTGTAAAGACATGATGTTACATAAAATATGAACGTTGCTTACTCAGTTGATAAGACAATAACATTTATTTAACCCTTTGAATGCCTTGCCTTGCCACAGAATTACCTGCTAGAAGCTAGTCACTTGGCAGTACATTCAGTTGCACAGAAGAGCCACATTCCTCAAATGACCTTCAAACGATAAAAATACTTTTTATGAAAGCCTATTCTTTCTTTAAAACCTTGCTATGTCATATTTGATGACATGTTGACATAAACATTATACTACATAATTTAACAACAAACTAGTTTTACAGTTATGGCATTTTTAACCCCAAGTACCCCAACAGACCAACAGATATGAGAGGTTCCACCACTTTGTGTACACTTACATCAGTTGTATAAAACTTCACTACCACACATTTTCTTGCCCTATTTGGCCATCATCAGGCTATTTATGTAAGTTATCACTATGTGACTACAGCCATCATTCTTGACACTGACACTAAATGGAGGTGCGTGGTCAGCTTTATACCCAAGGAAAGAGCACCTGGTACCCACTGCATGAGAGGCTGCCTGAGCCCCAGGGCCAGTCTGGACACTATGGAGGAGAGAAATATATCTTACCCCTGCCAAGAATCAAACCATGGTAATCCAGCCTATAGCCCATTTGCTATGCCAACCAAGCTGTCCCAGCAGCCTACTTAGACTGATTAAGTCATTTACATAAAGCGTACAATAAAGCCTGCAAAGGTAAACATTTGACCGCACTTCCCATTCACATGGTGTGAAACAAGGAAAAGCAATAAAAATTGCTTTATTAAATGCTAGAAAGGTTAACATAGAAGAAAATACAGAGAAAAAAGTATATGTTCATGTCTTGTCACAACAATGAAGGGCAATACACACACATACAGTAAACCCTTGCTAATCAGGATCAAAATATAAAAAAATGCTGTTCACAATTGAGTACATACTTTAAGAGACATGTCATTTAGGAAGGCAGATGAATCACTTGCGTGTTGAAACAAAACTTGACAGTTTCTTCACACCTGCATTATTATGTCCAAAATAAAGTACAACTTCCTAGTCTTCTATTGATGTCATTTTATAGTTTTTAAATAAAGGCTCTACAGGGATATTTTTTTGTTTTCATCAGCACTACTTATATCATTACATCATCCATTTATGTTTTAAGGTTTTTCTCGTCCTTTAGGGCTACCTTTTGCTTCAATAATCCAGATTATCACTTAATTCAAATAACCTCTCCCCCAATTACTCTGGATTAGTGAGAGTTTACTGTATAACTAATAAATCCTTTGAAAACATGGGCCATTCAGATATGTGGGAACAACAACAAATCAAAATCACATTTACAAAGAAATTATGAGCAGAGTAACTCAGGAAATGTCTGCTACTATTCATTTAAGAATCATTTGTCTTCCTCTTTCTGGGAGTGTAATAATATTTACAAAGAAATTAAGAGCACAGTTAACGCTGGAATGCTTGCTACTATTCATTTCAGAATCTTTGCCTCCTATCTTGTTTCTGAAAGTGTAAAGGAAAGAATCTTAATCTTACCTGTTACTTTCTATATGTGTGAAACTTTGTCACTGACATGAAGGGAAAACTAGATTGTGAGTGCAGAGGAGAATATTTGGACCTTACAGGGAGTGCTGGGAGGCCAGAGACAAATGCATAATGAAGATCCCACTAATTTATACTCAGCACCAAATGCATTGTTAAGATAATCAAATCAAGAATGGGATGAGCAGGCCATATAGCACGCAAGAGACAAGACATGCACAGAGAATTTTGGTCAGAAAACCTGAAGGAAAGAAACCACTTTGAAGTCTTGACATAATAGGATGACTGTATTTACTTAATGACACTTTCAGTATCTCAGACTATGTAGTGTCAAATGACTGGATGATAATGAGCAATTAACTGACGAAGATGGAAGGAAGTGGTCATAGCCTAATTTAAGGTACTATCCCATCATTTACCTGAGGGGATCCAGGTAAACCACAAAACAGCCTCAGCCACGATACTTGGTTTCCCAGCCAAGATTTGAAATGTGCACCTACTCAATACATGTCATGAGCTGCTTGAGCCAATCTGCTCAGTTAGATGAGAGGATATTTAAATAGCTCTTGAATTTCCATGACATTTCCCCACTTGACTATGCTAGAAAGTTAGGGGCAGCAACATGTCTCTAAAATGAAAGAATTGGGAAATATATGTAATGAAATCAATTTTAGAAGGCAGCTTCACAGAGTCTAGGATATCTTCCTATACTATATTGAGCACAACAAGATTCTACCAATACTTATTATACATCCCATTCTAAATTACTGTTAATATGCTGAAATTCAAATTATTTACAAGAACTGTAAGTTCTGGATGAATTTAATAATATCCACCCCTATTAAATTTCACCTCAAAACAACAATTTCCTCAGTATCCTGTATTTAATAATCATTAAAAGAACTGTCTTGTTTAATGTATTTAGAAGGTCATCCACCATGGACATAAGAAATCATAACTCATCACCAGCAGAAGCATGAAACGTTAGCTATGAAGTTCTTAGTAAATGGATTTCAGAATCACCTGTCATCAAAAGGAAAGTATAGCACATAACAAATGACATACTGCACAATAATGAACATGCACCTATTACTACACCACAGTACACAAAGAATGCAAACTAATGCATTAACCAGAGTACAGTGGAACCTTGCTTAACGAGTAATTCACATAACGAGCAAAACAAATTGTAAAAAAATGACTTGCTTAACAAGCGACATTTCGCATAACGAGTGATGAGAGGGGAAGTCCCGGATTGTGCGTTTGCTACATCAGTCTGTCCATGATACATATACAGTGTCCATAGAAATGAAACGTAAAATCATTGAAAAGCGATAACGAGGTGTGAGCGTGGCTGATCTGGCATGCACATACAATCGGTCTACATCAACGATTTGCACTATCCTCAAGAACAAGGACAAGATTAAGGAGATAGATGCTTCAAAGGGAGTGACAAGAATATCTCCGCAATGGTTACGTATTCTCCACGATGCTGAAAGGTTGCTCCTCATATGGATGAACGAAAAGCAATTGCAAGGCGACACTATTAACGAGAACATCATTTGTGAGAAGGTGAAAGCGATTTTCGCCGACCTCGTTAAGAAGATGCCAGGATCATCAACGGCCGAAGAAGCATTTAAGGGAAGTCATGGGTGGTTTGAGAAGTTTATCCACAGCGTTGTAAGGCACGGTGAAGCAGCAAGCTCCGACACAAAGGCAGCAGAGAACATCAGCGACTTCAAGAAGCTTGTAGATTCTGAGGGTTACCTGCCGCAACAGGTTTTTAATTGTGATGAGACGGGTTTCTGGAAAAAGATGTCGAAGCAAACCTATACAACAGCAGAGGATAATGCATTGTCCGGCCATAAGCCAATGAAAGACTGTCTTGCGCTGCTATTTTGTGCCAATGCAAGCGGCGATTTGAAAATTATACCGCTGCTTGTTTACCATTCAGAAACTCCACGAGCCTTCAAGAAGTGTGAAGTCCAGAAGAGCAGGCTAAATGTGATGTGGGAGGTCCAACAACAAGGCTTGGGTGACACATGACCTTTTTACTGAGTGGATCAATGAAGTGTTTGGTCCTTCTGTGAAAAAATATTTGCTTGAGATGAATCTGCCACTCCATGTCTTGCTTGTTATGGACAACGCTCCTGCCCATCCTCCAGGCCTACAAGATGACCTCCTTGTAAGAATTTAAATTCGTCAAGATCCGGTTTCTGCCTCCCAACACCACTTTCTAACTTGAAGCTGTACACTAAAGCACTCTTCGAGCGTTGTTTTGAGGTGACTGAAAGGACCAACCTCACTATCAGAGAGTAATATCACTTCCACACCATTGCCTGCCTCAAGATGATCAAAAAGGAGTGGGAAGGGGTTACCAAGAGAACCCTCACTTCTGCTTGGAAGAAGCTTTGGCCGGGGAGCGTTGTCGAATGTGACTTTGAGGGGTTTGAGATAGTACCCGTGGAGCCTGTAGTCAACGAGATTGTGTCTTTGGCCAAGATCATGGGGCTGGAGGTGGATAACAATGATATCGAAGAGCTTGTGGAAGAGCTTATGGAGTTGCATTGTGTTTCACAGCAAGAAGTTGTGGAGAAGAGTTTGTTAGAGGAGGAGGAGGA
>NW_019734317.1:1236462-1245897 GCF_002891405.2 Cryptotermes secundus
CGACATTCTGGGTAATTTTAACTATTTGTAATTATTTTAATTAACTGGAACGTGGCTATCTTGGACAAAGTGAAGTTTTGTGTGTTGGTGATTTCTTTTTCTACTATAAATGCCTCTGATGATGGCTCCGTGGTGAGCCGAAACATGTAAGGCAGGTGCTGACGAGGTGGAAAACTTAAAAAAGTGTCACATTTGACGGAAGGAACTTGATTGTTAATTGGTTAGTGTGACGGACCAGAATGAAAGACCTTAAACTAATTATTTCGATTTTTTTTTCCTGCAAATCAAATTCGCATTCCATGTTGGTTAATTTCACATAAAAGAAAAGATGAAGATGATTCACGCTCCTCAACAATATATATTATTTTTTTTAATAAACGTTATACATAAAATTTTTTGAGTATTTTTTTTTGGCATGGAACGCATTATTGTATTTTACATTAATTTATATGGGAAAAATTGCTTTGCTTAACAAGTGTTTCACATTACGAGTATGATTCTGGAACGAATTATGCTCGTTAAGCAAGGTTCCATGGTATAAGAATAAAAATCAAAATGATATGGGGCAGGAAATGAACAGAATTACAAAATGTTTAAAAAATGCAAGCACAAAAGTTGTGTTCAGAACTAATAAAAATACAAATGGATTTGATATATACGTAGGTAAGTCAATAAGTAAGTTACAAATGGATATAGATATTAAACAAATAAGAGTACTGATTTGAAAAATGCTTTTATTTCTCAGCATAATCTCCCTGTACATTGAGGCACTTGTCCCATCGTTTCACAAGCCCTTGAAAACCAGCAGCATAAAATTCTTTGGGCTGCTGTCGGAACCAGGTGGTGACTTCCCTTTCTACAGCTTCATGGTTGGGAAAATGTTCAGCCAAAAGATGATGTTTAAGAGGGCCGAACAAATGGAAGTCACTTGGAGCAAGGTAGGGGCTATACGGAGAATGCTTGAGGACTTCCCACTTGAAATTTCACAGTGTCTCATTTGTCCAGTTGGCAGTATGGGAACGCGCATTGTCATGCAAGAGCAACACGCCTCATTCTAACAGCAGCCCAAAGAATTTTATGCTGCTGGTCTTCAGGGGCTTGTGAAAAGATGGGACAAGTGCCTCAATGTACAGGGAGATTACGTTGAGAAATAAAATCATTTTTCAAATCAGTACTCTTTATTTGTTTAAGTTCTATATCCATTTGTAACTTACTTATTGACTTCCCCTTGTATATAAAAACAGAACAGATATATACAATAATATTGGAATTCATCAGTTAGAGTGCTTAGACTGCAATAAAAAATATGTGAGCCACACAAGTTGCAACTTTAAAATAAGGATCACACAGATGACAAAAGTTAAACTAAGTCAGGAGATTCATAGCATATGTTAGAACTGACCATTCCTATGAGAGAGCTGAAGATACAATATAATGTACATTCTGCTCATAAACAAAAAAGGACATTTTCAAATATATATGAATGATATTGCATTTATAACAGAAAAGGAGCTTGCACTTCAATGGAACTTATAGAGATGTCCATGACCCCATACTTGATGCCACTTCTCATAAAGAATAACACCACAGTAAACAACACAATGGCTCACCTGTCCCAGAGAACTCCATTACCTTTATATCCCCGTAAGTTATCTCCATATATTCCAAACAGTTTAAATGATTAGGAAAAATTCTTCAAAATCTGTTTAAGGTATAGACACATGAATTCACTGTTGTCTCATCTTATGTGAATTTGAAACAGTGCAAAATATTACTATAGTCTCACTTTATACGCAAAGTTTCAAATAATGCAAATCCCAAAAAATTTGGCAAGAATCATGTGTTTCAAAACTTGTCTCCAATTATGCAAGGTCTTCAGGAATGCACCCTCACACAAAATGTAATCGCACTGCATATTGTAACCATTTTTCTAACAGCTGACTGATGATGAAAGACAGTGCGGCACTACAGGAGATGTTCAATGACAGGATTGCAGCCTCCAAGATAGTCAGATCTTTGTGTCTGTGACTTTTATTTGTGGAAGAACACAAACGGAAAAGTTTACAGGAACACGTCTCGCATTGCTGAAGCTCTTCAAAACAAGATAAGGAATATGGGTGCTTGAATTTCAGCTGATGAACTTTGCGTGCTTCACAGGGATTCCTTTGAAGTTGCGAGGTGTTTTTAAGGGCCACCAGTAACCACTTTGAGCATTTTGTGTAATATCTGGTGTTCTCATTTTACCTTTAAGTTTCTTGTGCTACTTGAGCAGGTGGTTTCAAGTCACAGAATGAGGGCAGATATTTCAGTAGTTTTTTTTAATACAACTTCGCATGTACCTCTTGTGAAACTGACTGACTAGCATAGTAGAAGGTACAAGGGGTAAGATCGAATAAGTAGTCAGCCTACCTTGTGATCGTTCTGTGTTATCAGAATTTTCCTTTGTTGCAGACTTTGATTGTATCCAGCACCACAGGCATTCAAGAAAACAACTACTAATATGATATATCAAGTTGCAAAAGAGCACAACTGCAAATAATTTTAATAAATATTATTCAAACATAAATTTTACACTTCAAACAAGTTACATCTGGAGATGAGCTGCCCTCCTAACAGACAAGTACCATAACTACAGGAATAAGATACAGGCTTCCTATATCACATTTTCATGCCAAGATCTGATGATGGCATGAATTACAATACCATTAACAGTTGAACATTGCTGGTTTGGGCTTTGGAGTTAGAAAAATGCAATTTTGTTTCCATCTGGTGACAAACCAATTACAGATGGTCAGCAGGAATATGTAGGATTTGAGGTTCTCAGAGCAGTGGCTATGAAAAGTTCTGTCTTCTGGGACATAACACCATGTAGTCCATTGAAAGTCACCTGATGTTCCAGACGAACATATCGCTTCCATCTTCATGGCCAAAGAATAAGTCAAACAAGAAACCAGCATGAAGCACTGGTTGCTAGCTGCTTCATGCTGGTTTCCTGCTTGGCTTATTCAACCCTGAAGATGGAGGCAATATGTTCTGCTGACACACCAATTGAGTTTCAATGGATTACTCAGCATTATATCCTTGTAGACAGAACTCTTCAACAGGAATCTGTTTAGTTGAGTGTGTATTGGCTGGGATAATGGTAGGGGAGAACCATGGCAAACATATAAAAACAGATCCAAAACTATGTCAAACAGAGTACAACCCACCTTTAGAGATCTTGTGGTTCAAATTTCCTTTTCATTTAACATTCAATTTCAGTAATCCCAAGTCAACAGTTTTAGTGTTAGATTTCCCTTTAGGGGTTTCCTTAGTGTTGTGTTCAAATCCACTGCTTCACAGAGATACCCTAAATGCAGGTTTCAGTGTACATGTAAGGAAGTTGATCAGCTCTCTTATATATAATTAATTTAATTATGTGAACTGTTTATACACCTTCACTTGTAAATGTGAACACTTATATTTCAAGGGCTACTTCCTTGAATGGAAATTATATAAAACAAATGTACACCTGGTCCCTGAGCTAATGTTAGCCACTAATGTGTCATCACATTACTTCTTTCCAGCCTGAATGGTTTCCATAACAGTTAGATGGCCTAAGTAACACAGGATCATTTGTCACTTCAGCTGCTGCTATTTAATTTAGCATTTGCAAACTGTGCAGCAATTCCAAGAGCCTCCTGCAGGCAAGAAACATTTGACCCGGACGCCTGGGCTGCCTCAGGCTTACCTCCGCCCTTCCCTTGCATAAGCCCTGACACTTGTTGTACCCACTCATTGGCCTTCAGTCCTCTGTTCACAGCACTCTGAAAGAGTCAAGAAATATAATTACAGTATCTGAAAACAATTAACATTATTTGAACTATCTGCATTATTAAAACTCTGGATATATTTTTCCCCTCTTAAAAAAAAAATACATGGTTTATAAGAATTGATTAATTTGTAGGTTATTTAATTCCTATCATCCTAGAATTTGGAATTTTAATCAGTTAAGAGTATATATTCTGTGTTCTTATCTGTCCTGCAAAGGGACATTAAAATCCCGATATTTAAACGTCTTACTGAAAAAAGCAGTCTTCTGGGATTTGGCACCGTGTATATGTGGTGTTAACCGACGTTTCGGAGGAACGTATCGCCCCCATCTTCTGCTTTCTTCATAGTCACCGCCGTGAAAGCCTCAAATCTTACGTCTTACTGAAGCATTTGATTTTACAATTGTTTGCTCCCTTTTTAAAATTCAATATCTCAACCATGTGTTATAAAATTATGAAACAAAAGGTTTCTGAAAGACCAATTATCAGAGTTCATATATTTTCATTTATCTAGCCAAACCATTAAAGTTTATATATATATAAATTGGTAAAATTCTGTACTTTTGGTTTTATTCTCAAAAAGTTCACCACTATCACCAGTGGCATGCATTTCAGTTCCCAGTACATGATCACAAATATTGATGATGCAGTATCTTACCATAATAAGAAACCGTATCTAACATACAGATGCAGATCTGATATACAGAGTACGTCTTAATTAACGGCCGTGCCATAGCTCAAGTGGTTAGTCACTGGCTTCCCACCATGGTGGTCCAGGTTCGATCCCGGGTCTGGTCAAGTGGGATTTGTGGTGGACAAAGTGATGCTGGGGCAGGTTTTCTCCACAATCACCCTCACCTATCATCTGGGGCTGGTACAATAGGCCAGAAGTGAACGCAGTACAAGGGACTTAGTCCCACCCCACTAGCAATAATAAAAAAGTCTTAATTATATACCTTAAATGTAAGTACTGTTTTTTACACTTACATGCAAGCAGAAACAGTCACATAAATGTATGGCCTCAACAACTCTGTTAGCAAAATATGGCAACAGGAAGCATGAAGAAATAGAGGTAGAAGAAGTGGTTTATGGCAATTTTAATTTTTCTATTTGTAGAAAAAAGTACAATGACATGCTCTTTATGTCTAAGGGCAATGTTATAACAGCTGAGTGTTCTGTGTGCTGCTCATCAACAGCTTCTACATTAGACTGCAGTTTCTGTAAGTTTGAGAAACAATGTCTAATTTCATTCCAAGATACTTTCACACTTATTTTTAGTAATGAATGACTTTAGTATAAAAGATTATTAATGCCAACCAGTGTGATTGATAAATGTATTTTTTTTTAATCTTTCATCCATTACAGCGTTGCCCAAACAACTGGATCACATTAATAGTCCTATTCTTCAAACAGTGGAACCATGACATGGTAGACACTCATCTTCCTTCAAAGAGAAGCAGTATAAAGGACACAAACCAAATTGGTTCTAGATTTTAACAAAGTTTTAAACCATACTTGTAAATAGACTAATTATAATAATTTATATTCATGAAATTGTAATAGTGTCTGTATGTACTGATATTGACCAAAGACATTGTAATAGCATGTATGTATTCGTATGTCCTTCTAAAGATGGTCGCTCTGACCGAAATATGTAACGGATGAAAGACTAAAACAGAAAAAAACATTTATCAATCACACTGGACGGTGTTAATAATCTTTTATACTCCTACTAGTGTGATGGACCAGGATGAACCACGTCAAATGAATGACTTCTTTGGAATTAGATATCTATAACATAACAGAATCCTGTATCATTATTTTCAATTTCCCACTGATTTCAGCAGGCTGTTCTCAAGTTTTCTACAAAATTATTTACAATATAAAAGAAATATATAATGCATAAAACATTTTTCACATCAAAATATATAGATTTTGTCCTTTATTCTTTATCAGAGAAAACATTCTTGCCAAATGATTTTGTTTCTGTCCACATTGCAGAGGTCCATGAATTTCCCACAGATGTCACATTATGCATGTCCCATTTTCTGTCCTTACTGATTAGCATCTCAAGAATTCTAAAAACCAACACAATGGATTTCATGTATTATTACATTAATCCACCTAGTTGTGATTAAGCTACAATGTTTGTCAAGTTGTTACATGTAATATTATACTCACTTTAGGCACTGCTGAAAGGCACACTATCTTTTTTGCTTCTGAGTCTACACTGAAGAACATAGCAGATGTTTCTGCAGACAATGCTTTTACTTGCTTCAGAGCCCCATCAAGAGCCTGAAAATAAAAAATCATTATTACTGTTTGCAGTTCTTCCTTCTGTAACACTGGGGTACAGTCCAGAACACACTCCTGTCAATTCCAACCCTTACATAAATGACATCAGTATAAAGAGAATCTAAAATTTCAAATTGTATAAATCTTGTAGGATTTGTCTCAGCAAGTCATGGAAGCCTCTCATCTGCTCCCTCAAGAAACCTCCTGAGCATTATGCCAGATCTAAAAGGCTATGCAGGTCAATACCTGTTCGGCAGCTCTAATCCTCAGGCTACTGGGTCAATGCTTACTTGGTAGCCCTCGCTTTTACCCAAGCCCTGACAACTTTCCTTTACTTGCTCTGGCCTGCTGTCTGGTACCTGGTCGCCTGGCTTTCCTCTGATCTCCACTGACCCTACCCCTCTCCTCTATTGATTTCCCATGTGGCCCACTCCCCTCCCTCCCTCTGTTCTTATAGAGCCGGGTGTTTTTGACTGGTGGCTCAGTCTGCTAGCCACCTGCTCACAGATTTTTCTACCTTGAAGATGGAGGCAATACATTCCTCCAAAACATCAGTTCACACAAGATCTACGTAGCGACACATCCCAGAAGACGTCATTCTTCTGCATAAATCTTTACTGGTAAGAACTCAATGCAAAGCAGCTGAAGAGAGGAAATAAAAGTTATTCCAGGAAAGTGTTCAGAGAACTCCTTAAATTAACCTGTCACTGATTTCCCTCCACTTCATCATACATCATCATTCCATGAGCCAAAAAGGATTGCTAATTTTACTTAATGGTTCTCTGAAATAATACTGAATATATGAATGTGGTATTGCATAATAATTATAAACAGTATATTAGAAAGGATACAAAAAAACATTACTAACATGTGTTCCTGGTTATTATCCTAGCATGTGCAGGGAAGAACACTCAAACATTAAGACTAAAATCAGCTAGAAATGCTGATCTCCCAGTCCAGATTCAAACCAGGGGCCCTGTTTAGAAAATGTGGGAGCCTCAACATCTCTCAATGCTGTGGGCCTCCACAACCTCTTACAGTGATAGCTTTAACTCTTACATAATAGTCAAGTGTTCAAAGAGAGATGGTATTACACCGAATCAGCTCCTGTCATTTATATTTACAGATTGTTGGTACGTAACATACCTGTGGTCCAGTCCAGTCTTTTGCTACCTTCTTATCAATTATAAGAGGATGACCATGGACACAGTTTTGCCATGTTATATAGGGAAGTCAAAAATTATCCGCACTCTTGTTTTTCCAATCCATATATACATAAGTAGGGGTTGAACAAGTACTTCATTTTTCTGCATAGTCTCCTCCCTTTTCAATGCACTTGGCCCAGCGGTCCAAAAGCTTGCGTATTCCCTTCACGAAGGTTTTCGGTTGGTCGCGCAACCATTTGTGCACCGCTTCCCCCACTTCTTTGTCCGTAGAAAATCAAAAACCTCATAAAACATCTTTGAGCAGTCCAAAGAGATGATAGTCGGAAAGGGTGAGATCTGGGCTGTAGGCAGGGTGTTCCAGCACCTCGAAACACACATGGTTAATGGTTTCAACGGTCTGGCCATCCTTGTGTGTGTTCATTGTCATGCAACAACACTTTCTTCGACAATATGCCTCGGCATTTGGTGCGAATTCCTGGCTTCAGATTGTTGGCCAGCAAATCACTGTATCTTGCACTGTTGATCGTACACCCTTTTTCCAGGTGGTCTTCCAGTATAGGCCTTTTTGAGTCCCAAAAAGTGGTTAGCATCACCTTTCCCACGAAAGATTGAGTCTTGAATTTCATCTTCATTTGCAATCCCGGGTGCTTCCACGCCATACTCTGGCTTTTGGATTCTGGCTCACTGTGATGAACCCACATATGAATTTCAGCCCCTGATACACCTTCCAATCAGAGAAATTGGATCACTATTCTTTGTTAATCTGCTAGCAGAGCGGCCATGTTTACACTGTCACAGCATCAATGAAAATGATGCGATCAAGGTAAAACTTCGATCACGTGACCACAGTAGTACCAACTCTAACAATGCATGTGTAGGAGGCAGTGTGACAAACCTAAAGATGTGTTATGGAGAAAGTGTGGATAATTTCTGACTCGTATATTGTCACATTTCGAATCCAGAAGAGTTACTACCATCCAGATGGTAGAACAGATCATCGCATAAGACGTAACAATAGCGGTATTGTAATTCTAACAGTGAGCCGTTGCGTAGAGATGAGTCTCCACAGCTACGACAAACAGAGATGAGTCTCCACAGTTACGACGAATACATGGAGACCCCCACAGCGACAATGCAATAATAGTGGGCTGTTGCCTGGGGCAAACAAACGCGTTTCCTAGGAGATGAAAGATAACGAATTGTTAGAAGCGTTGCATGACAACAGAAGGTTCATTGCATAATGACCGCCGAGGCTATAGAAGCCCAGCTTCAACAAGAGACAAGTTAGGAGGTCAAATACCTCCACCCTGATCCTGCGAGTCGTAGGAGGCGACGAAAAGGGAAGTCTCAAGTTTGAGACAGTAAAATATGGTCGCAAGTCCCAAGAGACTTCAACCCAAGAAAGACAGCACTGGCAAGGGCCAGCAGCATATACAAAAGACAGACCCGTCCTCTCGTCAGAGAGTGCGCCCCACAGAAGCAAGACCGTAATTGTCAAACGGTAATAATTAATATCTGGTCTTGAGCCCCAGATGGGGCTTGACACCAAGACTCACTGACTGACTGATCATCAGTCGCAATGTGACTCTGACTTGAGACAAGTTAGTCTTGGAATAGCCGCTGCTGAAGACAGTATTGGGATAGCCGTCACCGAAGACACATGAGATCCCGCCACGGCCAAGGACATTATAAGCATTGGAGTACTGGGTCAGAAATCAAGTGGCACTGCAAGTGCTGATAACTGTAAAGTGTATAAGTGAAGCACAATGAAGATTCGCTAAATCTGAGACCCACGTGAAGTTATTTGTCATGTGACACACCCAACACGTGACAATATATGTATAAAACAACAAAAGCATTATTCACTAATGGTTTTGAAAGTAGTTTGGATTCAGAAAACAGTAAGTGCTGTAAAGCTGATAAAACTAATGATCAAGCTGAAGCTGATGTAACCTGTTTCTAGGCAACAGATCGATAAAACACGTTCCTGCACCAATGAATATGCACAAAACAATACAGTTAATGTGAAATGGTGTCTTCTACTCAGTCCGTGCAAAGGGGTGATAAGGAAGACAAGTGGGAAACCCAGATCAGTCGAGCCAGTGGAGTTGTGGGATATTTGCTGGACGGTAATGAACTGAGCAGAGAAGCTGAAGAATTTC